>NC_141876.1:152695227-152998257 GCF_056163025.1 Triticum urartu
GTCTCCAGAGCCCAGCTCGGAAGTCCTTTGGAAGATCCAACCGTTCATCTGCTGTGGAATTCCCATATCTACTGCCCCTCAAACTTTCATCTCGATCCGACCGTCCAAACTCCAGGAACCTTTCGATTAGTGCATCACTTTTCAAATCTATTTTCTGCGCGAATACGGATACGACCCGAATTCATGTTTCTTTATGAACGTGATATTTGACAACCTTTTTAAAAGGATTTTTATTCTCAACCAAGAGAACTGGGGCTCCCCATGGTGACGAACTTTGTCGAATGTAACCTTTCTCCAACAACTTCTGCTTCTTGATCTCCTCCAGATCATTTATGGGCATCCGGTATGGTCTCTTTGATATTGGTTCGGTGCCTAGCAACAGCTCTATCAAAAACTCAATGTCTCGATCTGGCGGCATGCCTGGTAATTCTTCTGGAAATACGTCTCGGTAATCCTTCACTACAGGCATTTCCTCCTGAACAACTGTTGTGAGGGAATTTACTTGGGTCCTCCTTGGTACATTCCTGGATACATACTTAATCCTTTTTTTTCCCGGGGTAGTGAGCAGAATTGACTTGCTAGCGCAATCAATGTTTCCTCCATTGTGGGTATGGCCTCCATGGTTACGGGTATATCCTCCCGAGTTTGGGGTGAAACAGGGCTTCTGCTGAGCTCCAGAATTGTACTTCCCTTGTCCATACTTTCTCTTGCGGCTCTCAATCTGCTGCTGCTTCCCTTCAATCATAAGAGCCTTATCTACCAACTCCCGATAGTTTTTAAATGTTGCCACCATCAACTGCATGCTCATCTCATCATTCAGCCCTTCCATAAACTTCTCCTGCTTCGTGGCATCCGTGGCCACATCATTAGGGGCATAGCGAGATGGCTTACTAAACTCATCTACGTACTGAGCCACAGTATGATTTCCCTGGCGCAAGTTGCGAAACTCATGCTTCTTCATGCTCATAGCTCCAGTTGAGACATGGGCTGTGCGGAATGCTTGCTGAAACTGCTCCCAAGTGACATTGGCTATAGGAAAAGTGGTTGTGTAATTTTCCCACCATGCGGCTGTGGGTCCATCCAATTGGTGTGCGGCAAAACGCACATTCTCAGCATCTGTGCAACCAGCAGTGGTTAACTCCCTTCCAATCCTGCGTAGCCAGTCATCCACAATTATGGGCTCCGTGCTACTGGAAAACACCGGCGGCTGTAACCTTAGAAAACGGACTAAGTTGTCAACAGGAGGTGGTGGCGGTGGGTTGTTGTTATTGTTGTTGTTGTTGCCCTGATTCTGAACTAGTAACTGCATCAGTGTATTTTGCTGCTCGATCAACTGAGTGAGCTCCAGTGGAAAGGCAGATCCGGGGTCACGTCTCGGAGGCATCTGATGGGTTTAGAGGGGAGAGATTAGAATAGAATGAGGTCTAAGGAGAAAGCAGTACCCATATGCACATGAGACAAACACAATCATATCACACCAAATCAATATCAAGCAAAGGCATAGAATCGATCTAACTATCGTTATAGTGCTTAGACTACTAATATATACATGGGGGAATACTACTAATCATATGGTGGTCTACTAGAAATTTTGATCGGTAGAAGACTCCATGATATCCGCTCCAGCTTCGTCTTCATAGTCATCATCACTACCATCGAGGTCGGAGTCGGTGTCGTCGATGATGTAGTAGTCTTCAGAACGAATCTCCTTAGGTTCATCGTCTTCTCCTCCTGGCACGGGGTCTCCCATAAAAACTGTAAGTGCATCTAGTGCCCCTTAGTGATTTTGGTGTATTGAAGACTTATAGGTTAAGGGACTAATGTGTTTTTGAGTGTACACAGGTCTATAAGTCTATGAGGAGTTTGATATTTACAGAGAAAGTCGACCCCTAAAAATGAGATTCTTCGATGAAGACTTTGGATTTCTGAAGAATTTCTGAAGACTTTGAAAGTGAAGAAATTGGTGCAATCCTGAAGACTTGGTATTCATTCGAGGAACATGAAGCATGAAGACTTTTGTTTTCGTAGTTTCTTTTTCTCTTTCTTGAGTCATAGGAAACACCGTACTGTTAAAGGGGGTCGAGGCAATACTAAGGAAAAATTTCCATGTGATGCTCAACTCAAAATCCTACACCTACCAATCCCTTCGAGTGAAGCCATTGGAAATCTCATACAGTTCAGTCATATTCTTCAGTGACAGAGACGAAGTTTTTCTGGTCTCTGAGGAATTTGTTCTGATTGAGGAGTTAGGAATTCTCCAGTGCGGATTGCCTACACAATAAGGAAGATGATATCCCTGAGGATTTTGCTACTCAAAATTTCGATCGTTGCTGTGCTATGCGCCAGCTGTCTCAAAATATCTACCCACCTAACGGTCATATCATTGAAGGGCATTTATGTCTTATCATGTCGGGCTGCTCTCTAGGCTATAAATAGCCGCCCCCTACAACCACTAGCTGGTTGGCTGCTCCGAGAGAAACTGACACTTGTCATTTTAGAGCATCCCATCCTCCGAGGACTTTGAGCGAAAATCATCAAGTGAGGAAAACCCAAACCCAAACACCTACAAACCCCAAATGATTGAGCATCACTGAAGAGATTGATCCTGCGTGGATCCGACACTTGTTACCTTTGAAGACTGTGCTTCTTCCAGACGGTTAGGCGTCAAGGTCTAGAGCATCCAAAAGGAATTGTGGATCGCCGAGTGACCAAGTTTGTGAAGGTTCGGAAGTCACCTGAAGACTTACCACAAGTGATTGGGCGAGCTCTATGTGACCTTAGCTCAAGGAGAATACGGTGAGGACTGTGTGTCCGGGACTGTGTGTCCTCAGGTTTAAATACCTAGCCGCTCCAACCAGATGTACAACTGAGACAGCAGTTGGAACTGGTCTACCAAATCATTGTCTTCACCAAGCTCACTGGTTCTATTTCCTCAACTCTTTCATTTCCTCATAACTATGTTAAGTGCTTGTTCGTATCTGTGTTTGAAGACTTTCTCAATTTCCTCAGTTCAATTTCTTCAGTCTGTTTGTCTTCATCCTGTGTTTACGCTTTCTGTACTCTGTGCTTGTCTTCATTTCATCATGATGACTATGCTTGTGTTATCTTATGTTTACTTTTGAGTACTTATTCCGCTGCTAGTAGTTCTTCGCTAAGGAATTTCCTCACCTACAAATTCCTCAGTGAAGAATTTATAAAGATCGCCTATTCACCCCCCTCTAGTCGATATAACGCACTTTCAATTGGTATCAGAGCAAGGTACTCCCTTGTTTTGTGTGATTTTGGTTTAACCGCCTGGAGTTAGTTATTTCAACCGCAGGTATGATCAAGGTCTCTGCTGGGTGTCCTACCTTCGATGGGACAGACTACCCCTACAGGAAAAATAAGATGCGAATGCATCTTGAGGCAATTGATAACGATCTCTGGTATGTTGTGTAAAATGGTGTTCCCTCAGTCACACCTTCTCTGAATGTTGCTGGTGTGAAGAGATTTAAGCAACTCGACTCTCAAGCGAAGAATATCATATGTGGCCATCTAAGCAAAGGACAGTATGGAAGAGTGAGTGCTTTGGAAACTGCTAAGCTTATGTGGGATAGGTTTTCCAAAGTCAATGAAGGAGTCTCAACACAGCGTGATTCTCGAGTTGATGTTCTTCGCAATCTCTTCAACTGCTTCAAAAGACTCGACAATGAAAATGTTCAGCAGACCTTCGATCGCCTCACTGACATCTCAAATGATCTTCAAGCACTTGGTGCCACTGACATCACCGACCATGAGGTGGTGAAGAAATTGCTGAGATCGCTTGATTCCTCATTTCATACTCTGGCATTGATGATACAAGAACGTGTTGATTACAAGTCACTTGATCCCGCTAATATCCTCGAGAGGCTAAATACTCATGAGTTCCAGCTTGCTGAGAAGAGAGATCTCTATGGTTCGAGCTATGATAGATCACGTGCCCTGAAGGCCAAGGCAGTGTCTGAGTCTGAAGATGAAGATTCTGGTATCAGCCTTGGTGATCCTGAAGAATTGAGCCATGAGCTAGCACTGCTCATGAAGAAATTCCAGAGGTTCTCAAGACGTGATCTCTTCGGAAAATCCTCAAGGAGTATTGATTCCTCATCCAGTGACTACAAGAAGAGGCTTTGTCACAAATGCAAGAAACCTGGACACTATATTCAAGATTGTCCTCAGTGGGAAAAGGAATCAAAGAAGAAGAAATACAAGGATTACAGTTCTGATGATGCGAAGAAAAACAAGAAATCCTCAAAATCTTCATCATCAAAATCCTCGAAGTCTTCGTCTTACAAGAAGAGCAGCTCCAAGAAGGCTCGGGCGTTCATTGGCAAAGAAATGGACTCTGAGGCTGAATCTGAGGAACATGCAGAAGAGGAGGCATCTGAGGAGTCTGAGTCTGGTGTGGCGAGCCTGGCTCTCGCTACTGCTTTCGTCAACAAGTCCATCTTCAACTCTGAAGAAAATGGCTTCACCAACACGGCTGATGGAAACAATGATGACTATGCTCCCACCTATTTCTTTATGGCAAAAGGTGCCAAGGTACTCAAATACCCCTCCTCTGAATCAAGTGAAAATGAATCTGATGAAAACCTCAAACCCAGCTACTCCAAACTTGCTAAGATTGCTGTAAAACAACAAAAGGCTTTTGAAAAGGCTCAAAACATGCTAGACAAAAGTGATGATATGTTGAGTGAAGAAATGGATCGCACTAAAACCTTGACTGAAAATCTTCAGAGGCTTCAGTCTAAGTTTGACACCCTTCAAGGTCATCATAACACTCTCTTATCTGATCATGAGAAGCTTTCATATGAATTTCTTCAAAGAAAGCAAGATCTTGAAAATCTAAGAGTGAGTTATGAAGATCTTCAGAAGGAGCGTGATTCATTACTTGCTAAACAAATCAGCGCTTCTCAGGAAGAATTTGTTCCTCCATGCGTGAAGTGCATTCAACGTGAATCTGCTAATTCTTCACCTGAATGTTCAAATGATGCTAATGTTTCAAATTCTTCACCTGCCTCTGCTATCACTAATTCCTCATCTGAGGACATTGCTAGTATCGCTGAAGATGCAGGGCTGAAGGAATTGTACATGACAGGCATGGACAAAAGCCTCAAAGGGCATCAGACTCTTTGTGATGTGCTTAAAAAGCAGATCCTCAACAAGAACCCTAGGAAAGAGGGTGTTGCCTTTGAGAGGAAACTCAATGCTGATGGTACATATTGGAAGCCTGAGCAGTACCCCAAAACCTCATGGGTTGCTGCAAAGGGACCTCCAGTTGATCCATCTAACTTATCTGGCTTTGCATGTGAATCTCCTCGTTCTGATGATGAGTCATTTGACTTCAACTATAAACTGTTCAAAAATCAAAATGGTGAAATATTTGCTAGATATGTTGGCACTAACTGCAGGAACGGTCCTCCTATGAAGAAAATCTGGGTTCCCAAAATGTGCCTTGAAAGTCTTCAGGTGAATGTCCTCAGGACACCACCTGTGAAGAATAGGAACCCCAAATCAAATTCTTCATATGGACCAAATTCCTCAAAAGGATCAAAGTCCTCATATGAATATCATCGTGCTAACAACTCTGTTTCGCAGGGAAGAGCTAAGGGCTATGAATATGAGCATTATTCTTCTAATCATTATGTTCATAAGTCCTCGAAGAATTTCTCTGCTTATTCATATGCTTATCCTAACCCCTCTTATGTGAAACGAAATGGACTGGCTAATCTCTTCTGCAGGGTCAGGTCTCCAGACGTACATAATCGTCTGAAGAATTTGCTGGAGACCTGAATGTGCCTGAAAGGACGCGGGCTAATCATGAAGAAATGAACTTTCATTTCTCACATCCTCATACTACTTTATCTGGTCTGTTGCTTGATGAAATTGATCTGATGAATTGATGTCATATTATTCACTGATGAAGTATATGAGTTCGTAAGTTGCACTAATTCATCTGCATGATGATCAACCCAAAGCCACTGAGTGGGTCCTCGATAGTGGATGTACAAATCACATGACTGGTGACAAGAATCTATTGATGGATGCTCCCTTATCACCATCGCATCTGAAGCATATCATCTTCGCTAACAAAGGCAAAAGTCAGGTATTGGGTCTAGGTAAGGTTGCGATCACAAAGGATCGACACATGGACAAAGTCATGCTTGTCGAGTCCTTAGGATACAACCTCATGTCTGTCTCAATGCTTTGTGATATTGATATGGTTGTTGTCTTTGGCAAGTACCATTGTGTTGTGGTTATGGAAGCTGGCAATTCCAAAGTCTTCGAAGGCTTTAGGAGAGGAGACATGTATATTGTTGATTTCTCTACAGGACCGCAACGAGTCGTGTGTCTACTTGCAAAAGATTCAGAAGGCTAGCTCTGGCATCGACGACTTGGTCATGCAGGCATGAGGAATTTGCACACGCTTGCGAAGAAGTGATACGTCTCCAACGTATCTATAGTTTTTGATTGCTCCATGCTATATTATCTATTGTTTTGGACTATATTGGGCTTTATTTTCCACTTTTATATTATTTTTGGGACTAACCTATTAACAGGAGGCCCAGCCCAGAATTGCTGTTTTTTTGCCTGTTTCAGTGTTTTGGAGAAACAGAATATCAAATGGAGTCCAAACGGAATAAAATCTTCGGGAACGTGATTTTCTCACCGAACGTGATCCAGGAGACTTGGACCCTACTGCAAGGGATCAAAGAGGAGGTCATGAGGTTGGGGGCCGCCCCTAGGGCGCGCCCCCTGCCTCGTGGGCCCCTCGATGCTCCACCGACATACTCCTTCCTCCTACATATACCTACGTACCCCCAAATGATTAGAACAGGAGCCAAAAACCTAATTCCACCGCCGCAACTTTCTGTATCCACGAGATCCCATCTTGGGGCCTGTTCCGGAGCTCCGCCGGAAGAGGACCGTCATCACGGAGGGCTTCTACATCATCCTAGCCCCTCCGATGAAGTGTGAGTAGTTTACCTCAGACCTTCGGGTCCATAGTTAGTAGCTAGATGGCTTCTTCTCTCTCTTTGAATCTCAATACAAAGTTATCCCCCTCTCTTGTGGAGATCTATTCGATGTAATCTTCTTTTTGCGGTGTGTTTGTTGATACCGATGAATTGTGGGTTTATGATCAAGTCTATCTATGAATAATATTTGAATCTTCTCTGAATTCTTTTATGTATGATTGGTTATCTTTGCAAGTCTCTTCGAATTATCCGTTTGGTTTGGCCAACTAGATTGGTAGTTCTTGCCATGGGAGAAGTGCTTAGCTTTGGGTTCGATCTTGCGGTGTCCTTACCCAGTGACAGAAGGGGCAGCAAGGCACGTATTGTATCGTTGCCATCGAGGATAACAAGATGGGGTTTATTTCATATTGCATGAATTTATCTCTCTACATCATGTCATCTTGCTTAAGGCGTTACTCTGTTTTTAACTTAATACTCTAGATGCATGCTGGATAGCAGTCAATGAGTGGAGTAATAGTAGTAGATGCAGAATCGTTTTGGTCTACTTGTCACGGACGTGATGCATATATACATGATTATGCCTAGATATTCTCATAATTATGCTCAATTCTATCAATTGCTCAACAGTAATTTGTTCACCCACCGTAGAATACTTATGCTCTTGAGAGAAGCCACTAGTGAAACCTATGGCCCCCGGGTCTATTCTCATCATATCAATCTCCATCACTTTAATATTGCTTTGCTTTTTTACTTTGCCTTTACTTTTTACTTTGCATCTTTATATCAAAAATACCAAAAATATTATATCTATCAGATCTCACTCTCGTAAGTGACCGTGAAGGGCTTGACAACCCCTAATCGCGTTGGTTGCGAGTAGCTATCGTTTTGTGCAGGTACGAGGGACTTGAGCATGGCCTCCTACTGGATTGATACCTTGGTTCTCAAAAACTGAGGGAAATACTTACGCTACTCTGTTGCATCATCCCTTCCTCTTCGGGGAAAACCAACGCAAGCTCAAGACGTAGCAAGAAGGATTTCTGGCGCCGTTGCCGGGGAGTCTACGCAAAAAGTCAACATACCAAGTACCCATCGCAATCCCTATCTCTCGCATTACATTATTTGCCATTTGCCTCTCCTTTTCCTCTCCGCCACTTCACTGTTGCCGTTTTATTCGCCCTCTCTCTCTCTATCCTCCCTCTCCTTTCCGCTTGCCTCTTGTTTGCTCGCGTGCTAGTTTGTTTGCTTGTCGTCATGGCTAGTCCTCTTTCTGCTCCTATGTCTCGCGAGTTTGAAGTCCTTCACTTGAAACAAAAGCAAGGAGAAAACTTAAAGGATTCTTGGTTTAGAATGATGGAATCTTATCGTAAATGCACCTTAGAAGTAAATTTCAGAATTTTGCTTCGCAACTTTTATGTTGGGCTTAATATGTCTCATAGACAACTTCTGGATTGTGTTGCCAAAGGCAATTTTATTGAAATTGATCCCAGTACCGCGCATGAAATTATAGAAGGTATAGTAGGAACTTTACCTCAACAAAAGGGGCCCCATCATACCAAGATAAAACGCAAGTTTTTGAGAAAATTTGTGAAGTAACTAAGATTTTACAGAAATCTCTTGAACCTCTTAAGAGCGTTAGCGTAAATCTTCACCGCATGAATATGTTGATTACTCTTTGCAATAGGCGGTTGGATTCTTTAGATCTCAAGATCTCTGAATATGAAGGGAAACGTAAGGAACCTCCTAGATTCGAGCATAACATCGCTAAAAGAATTAAGAATCAAGATGACAATACCTAGATCTATCCTCGCTTGTTATGCCTAGCTAGGGGCGTTAAACGATAGCGCTTGTTGGGAGGCAAACCAATTTTATTTTTATTCCTTTATTTTTTCTCCTGTTTAGTAATAAATAAATTATTTAGCCTCTGTTTTGGTTGTGTTTTTTGTGTTTAATTAGTGTTTGTGCCAAGTAGAACCGTTGGGAAGACTTGGGGAAAGTCTTGTGAACTTGCTATAAAAAACAGAAACTTTAGCGCTCACGAGAACTGCTGTATTTTTTATTTTAAGAGTGCTATTTAGTTAATTATTTTTGCATATGATTAACAGATAAATTACTCACGTCCAGCAGTTTATTTTAGAATTTTTGGGGTTCCAGATCTTGCGCTAGATACAGATTACTACAGACTGTTCTGTTTTTGACAGATTCTGTTTTTCGTGTGTTGTTTGCTTATTTTGATGAATCTATGGCTAGTAAAATAGTTTATAATCCTTAGAGAAGTTGGAATACAGTAGGTTTAACACCAATATAAATAAATAATGAGTTCATTACAGTACCTTGAAGTGGTCTTTTGTTTTCTTTCGCTAACGGAGCTCACGAGTTTTCTTCTTTGAGTTTTGTGTTGTGAAGTTTTCAAGTTTTGGGTGAATTCTTGTGATGGATTATGGAACAAGCAGTGGCAAGAGCCTAAGCTTGGGTATGCCCATGGAACCCCCAAGATAATCCAAGGAAACCAAAAAGTCAAAGCTTGGGGATGCCCCGGAAGGCATCCCCTCTTTTCGTCCACTTCCATCGGTAATTTACTTGGAGCTATATTTTTATTCACCAACATGATATGTGTTTTGCTTGGAGCGTCTTGTATTATTTGTGTCTTTGTTTGTTAGTATGCCACAATCATCCTTGTTGTACACACCTTTTGAGAGAGCCATACATGAATTAAAATTTGATAGAATACTCTATATGCCTCACTTATATCTTTTGAGCTAAGTAGTTTTGCTCTATGAGCTTCACTTATATCTTTTGAGCTAAGTAGTTTTGCTCTATATGCTTCACTTATATCTTTTGAGCGTTATAATTTTACTCTATGTGCTTCACTTAGATCTTTTAGAGCACGGTGGTGGATTTGTTTTAAAGAAACTATTGATCTCTCATGCTTCACTTAAATTAATTTGAGAGTCTCTTAATAGCATGGTAATTTGCCTAATAATAATATGCTTGGTATTCAAGATTTGTGAAACTTTCTTTTGAGTGTGTTGAATACTAAGAAAAGATTGAAGCATGATAATTGTTTTGAGATATGGAGGTGATAATATTAAAGTCATGCTAGTTGAGTAGTTGTGAATTTAAAGAATACTTGTGTTAAAGTTTGTGATTCTCGTAGCATGCACGTATGGTGAACCGTTATGTGATGAAGTCGGAGCATGATTTATTTATTGATTGTCTTCCTTATGAGTGGCGGTCGGGGACGAGCGATGGTGTTTTCCTACCAATCTATCCCCCTAGGAGCATGCGCGTAATACTTTGCTTTGATAACTTCTAGATTTTTGCAATAAGTATATGAGTTCTTTATGACTAATGTTGAGTCCATGGATTATACGCACTCTCACCCTTCCACCCTTGCTAGCCTCTCTAATACCGCGCACCTTTCGCCGGTATCATACACCTACCATATACCTTCCTCAAAACAGCCACCATACCTACCTATTATGGCATTTCCATAGCCTTTCCGAGATATATTGCCATGCAACTTTCCACCATCTAGTTCATCATGACACATCCATCATTGTCATATTGCTTAGCATGATCATGTAGTTGACATAGTATTTGTGGCAAAACCACCGTTCATAATTCTTTCATACTTGTCACTCTTGATTCATTGCATATCCTGATACACCGCCAGAGGCATCCATATAGAGTCATACTTTGTTTTAGTATCGAGTTGTAATCATTGAGTTGTAAATAAATAGAAGTGTGATGATCATCATTCAATAGAGCATTGTCCCAATAAAATAAGAGAGGCCAAAGAAAAAAAAGGCCCAAAAAAAGAAAATAAATAAAAAGGGGCAATGCTACTATCTCTTTTTCCACACTTGTGCTTCAAAGTAGCACCATGATATAGCGAGTCTCTTATATTGTGCTTCAAAGTAGCACCATGTTATTCATATAGAGAGTCTCATATGTTGTCACTTTCATATACTAGTGGGAATTTTACATTATATAACTTGGCTTGTATATTCCAATGATGGGCTTCCTCAAATTGCCCTAGGTCTTCATGAGCAAGCAAGTTGGATGCACACCCACTTAGTTTTTTTTGTTGAGCTTTCATACATTTATAGCTCTAGTGCATCTGTTGCATGGCAATCCCTACCACTCACATTGATATCTATTGATGGGCATCTCCATAGCCCGTTGATACGCCTAGTTGATGTGAGACTATCTTCTCCTTTTTGTCTTCTCCACAACCACCATTCTATTCCACCTATAGTGCTATGTCCATGGCTCACGCTCATGTATTGCGTGAAGATTGAAAAAGTTTTGAAAAAGTTAGAGTATGAAACAATTGCTTGGCTTGTCATCGTGGTTGTGCATGATTTAAATACTTTGTGTGGTGAAGATGGAGCATAGCCAGACTATATGATTTTGTAGGGATAACTTTCTTTGGCCATGTTATTTTGAGAAGACATAATTGCTTTGTTAGTATGCTTGAAGTATTATTATTTTCATGTCAATATAAAATTTTGTCTTGAATCTTTCTAATCTGAATATTCATACCACAATTAAGAAGATTTACAGTGAAATTATGCCAAGTAGCACTCCGCATCAAAAATTCTCCTTTTCTCATTTACCTACTCGAGGACGAGCATGAATTAAGCTTGGGGATGCCTCATACGTCTCCAACGTATCTATAATTTTTGATTGCTCCATGCTATATTATCTATTGTTTTGGACTATATTGGGCTTTATTTTCCACTTTTATATTATTTTTGGGACTAACCTATTAACCGGAGGCCCAGCCCAGAATTGCTGTTTTTTTTGCCTATTTCAGTGTTTCGGAGAAACATAATATCAAACGGAGTCCAAACGGAATAAAATCTTCGGGAACGTGATTTTCTCACCGAACGTGATCTAGGAGACTTGGACCCTACTGCAAGGGATCAAAGAGGAGGTCACGAGGGTGGGGGCGCCCCCCTGCCTCGTGGGCCCCTCGGTGCTCCACCGATGTACTCCTTCCTCCTATATATACCTATGTACCCCCAAACGATCAGAACAAGAGCCAAAAACCTAATTCCACCGCCGCAACTTTCTGTATCCACGAGATCCCATCTTGGGGCCTGTTCCGGAGCTCCGCCGGAAGAGGGCCGTCATCACATAGGGCTTCTACATCATCCTAGCCCCTCCGATGAAGTGTGAGTAGTTTACCTCAGACCTTCGGGTCCATAGTTAGTAGCTAGATGGCTTCTTCTCTCTCTTTGAATCTCAATACAAAGTTCTCCCCCTCTCTTGTGGAGATCTATTCGATGTAATCTTCTTTTTGCGGTGTGTTTGTTGATACCGATGAATTGTGGGTTTATGATCAAGTCTATCTATGAATAATATTTGAATCTTCTCTGAATTCTTTTATGTATGATTGGTTATCTTTGCAAGTCTCTTCGAATTATCCGTTTGGTTTGGCCAACTAGATTGGTAGTTCTTGCCATGGGAGAAGTGCTTAGCTTTGGGTTCGATCTTGCGGTGTCCTTACCCAGTGACAGAAGGGGCAGCAAGGCACATATTGTATCTTTGCCATCGAGGATAGCAAGATGGGGTTTATTTCATATTGCATGAATTTATATCTCTACATCATGTCATCTTGCTTAAGGCATTACTCTGTTTTTAACTTAATACTCTAGATGCATGCTGGATAGCGGTCGATGAGTGGAGTAATAGTAGTAGATGCAGAATCGTTTCGGTCTACTTGTCACGGACGTGATGCCTATATACATGATCATGCCTAGATATTCTCATAATTATGCTCAATTCTATCAATTGCTCAACAGTAATTTGTTCACCCACCGTAGAATACTTATGCTCTTGAGAGAAGCCACTAGTGAAACCTATGGCCCCCGGGTCTATTCTCATCATATCAATCTCCATCACTTTAATATTGCTTTGCTTTTTTACTTTGCCTTTACTTTTTACTTTGCATATTTATATAAAAAATACCAAAAATATTATATCTATCAGATCTCACTCTCGTAAGTGACCGTGAAGGGCTTGACAACCCCTAATCGCGTTAGTTGCGAGTAGCTATTGTTTTGTGCAGGTACGAGGGACTTGAGCGTGGCCTCCTACTGGATTGATACCTTGGTTCTCAAAAACTGAGGGAAATACTTACGCTACTCTGTTGCATCATCCCTTCCTCTTCGGGGAAAACCAACGCAAGCTCAAGACGTAGCAAGAAGAAGCATGTCATTGGCATCGAGAATGTCAAATTCCTCAAGGATCACTTATGCGGAGCGTGTGAAGCTGGGAAGATGATAAAGGCTAAGCATCCAGCGAAGACTATCATGACCACCACTCATCCATTTGAATTGCTTCACATGGATCTCTTCAGTCCTAACCATTATTCTGTAGTCTCAAATGATGCATCTCAATATGGCTTTGTTATTGTTCATGATTACTCTTTATACACATGGGTACACATTGTTACTTACAAACATGAAGTGCAGGAAGTCTTCAAACAATTTTCCTCGAGGGCTTCAACCAACTTTGGTGTGAAGATCAAGCACATCAGAAGTGACAATGGAACTGAGTTCAAGAATTCTGGTCTTGATGACTATCTTGATGAACTTGGTATTACTCATGAGTTATCTGCTCCTTATACTCCTCAGCAGAATGGCGTCATGGAGCGCAAGAACATGACTCTTGCTGAGATGGCTCGCACTATGCTTGATGAATACAAAATGCCTCGTCATTTCTGGATTGAGGCAATTGATATTGCGTGCCACATCATCAACAGAGTATATCTTCACAAATTCTTCAAGAAGACTGCCTATGAACTCCTCACTGATAAGAAACCCAATGTAAGTTATTTCAAAGTCTTCGGTGCTAAATGTTGGATTAGAGATCCTCATCAAAACTCAAAATTTGCACCGAAAGCACATGAAGGTTTTATGCTTGGTTACGGAAAGGACTCGCACACCTATAGAGTTTTCAACAATGTTGTTCACAAGGTTGTTGAAACTGTAGATGTGCGGTTCGATGAAACTAATGGCTCGCAAAGAGAGCACCCACCTTCTGTGATAGATGAACCAGCACCTAAGGAAACTATCAAGTTCAAGGCTACTGAGGATGTCATTCCTACTGAAGAATCTGCTGAAGAATTCATTCCAGAACATGAAGAACGTCGAGCTAATGCACCTGAAGAAAATACTGAAGAAAATGCTGATCAAATTCCTCAACGACAACCAGCTCATCCTCGCGTTGCAAAAGAAGTGCAAGTTGAAAATATCATCAATGACATTAAAGCGCCATGTCCTCTCACACGCTCAAAAGTTTCACATTTATCTAACTTTTGTGGGCACTATGCTTTTGTCTCTATCACAGAGCCCACTAAGGTAGATGAAGCATTTCTGGAGCCTGAGTGGATTCAGGCCATGCAAGAAGAATTACATCAGTTCAAGCTTAACAACGTCTGGGAACTGGTCAAACGTCCAGATCCTCGCAAGCACAATATCATTGGCACAAAATGGATCTATCGCAACAAGCAAGACAAAAATGGCCTTGTGGTAAGGAATAAGGCATGGCTTGTAGCTCACAGCTACACATAGGTTGAAGGAATTGATTTCGATGAAACTTTTGCACCTGTTGCTAGACTTGAGGCTATTCGCATATTACTTGCTTATGCTAACCATCATGATATCACTCTATATCAAATGAATGTGAAAAGTGCATTCCTCAATGGTAAGCTTGAGGAAGAAGTATATGTTGCTCAACCCCCAGGTTTTGAAGATCCAAAGCATCCTGACAAAGTCTTCAGACTCAATAAGGCCCTCTATGGCCTCAAGCAGGCCCCACGGGCGTGGTATGATACTTTGAAGGAATTCCTTATGAAGAAAGGCTTCAAACCCGGTTCACTCGATCCTACTCTTTTCACTAAATCTTATGATGGTGAATTGTTTGTGTGCCAAATATATGTTGATGATATTATCTTTGGTTGTACTGACCAATGTTATAATGATGAATTTGCCTATATGATGAGTGAAGAATATCAAATGTCTATGATGGAAGAATTGAAATTATTCTTAGGCCTTCAAATTCGTCAACAACGCAATGGCATATTCATATCTCAGGAGAAATACCTCAAGGATGTACTGAGGAAATTCGGCATGCAAGATTGCAAAGGCCTCAAAATTCCTATGCCCACAAATGGCCATCTGTGCACTGATGAAAATGGTATCGACTTCGATCATAAGGTATACTGCTCCATGATTGGTTCTTTATTGTACTTATGTGCATCTAGGCCAGATATCATGCTTAGTGTTTGCATGTGTGCCCGATTTCAAGCTACACCGAAGGAATCACACCATAAGGCTGTGAAGCATATTCTTCGATATCTAGCTCACACACCAACACTTGGATTATGGTACCCCAAGGGCTCGACTTTTGATCTCATTGGATATTCTGACTCTGACTATGCTGGTGATCGTGTGGACCGCAAGTCAACATCTGGTACATGCCATTTCCTCGGACGATCTTTGGTCATTGCCGCTGGTTCTTGCTGTGCTCAATTGCTATGGATGAAGCAAACTCTCAAGGACTATGGCGTCAACATGAAGAATGTGCCTCTCTTCTGTGATAATGAGAGTGCCATCAAGATTGCTCACAACCCAGTTCAGCACTCGAAGACAAAGCACATTCAGATTCGTCATCATTTTCTTCGAGGTCATGTGTTGAAGGGCGACATTTCTATTGAGCATGTGAATACTGAAGAACATCTAGCCAATATCTTCACAAAGCCCTTGGATGAGAAGAGATTTAGCAAGTTGCGGTGTGAGCTAAATATCTTAGAATCTTCTAATGTTCTTTGAAAAGTACACTCATCCTAACACTTATGCAAAATTGATGACTTAGATGTGCAACACATGAAGAAACGTTTTTCTTCAATCAATGAAGAATAACACTCTAAGTGTGAAGAAATTAACGAACAATTTGATTCTCAGAACCCTATGACAATTGTACGTGGTGCCTGAAATCATCATTCTTATACGGTGGGTCATGCCACCACCAAAAGTTGAAAATCCTCAATTTGAGTTTTTTTGTGTTGAAATATATATGAGTTTATGTCCTCTACAACATTCACTTATGGCTATTTCTTCAAGTTGGTTTTTCTGCTAAGTGAATGTGATCGGACCCTTCCCCCTCTATGCTATACTCAACCCAATCTGTTCACAAATTCTTCATGTGCGTTCTATTTGAAACTCGTTCAAAATCTTCACTATGTCCTTGTCAGCTGAAGAAATTGCGAACGGAACTTTAAAACCTATCTTATTTAAATTTTTGGCTTTGCCGCTCAAACCGTTCCGCATCCCACGATATACTTATCTATTCACCCACGATCGCACACGATCTCCACTTCTCAGCACGTGGGTGACACATGTCAAGCGAATGAGAAGGGTCAGGGGCATGTTCGTCCAAATTCTTCAGGCGAACAGTTTTTCACCGTGGCTATAAATACCCCCCTTCCTCTTCCTCACTTCCTTTACTCCGCTCGACCCCTCTCCAGCTCGAGCTTCTCAAACCCTAGCGTCGCCGCTACATCATCGTCGCCGGTGAGGAAAGCTTCACTGCCTCGACCTCATCGCCGTCGTACTCGCGCCGGCCGCGGAAATCTTCACTCCGCCACTGCCGTAGCTGTCTTCCTCCGCCAAGTTAGGGCGTGGAAGATCTGCACTGATGAACTTCACATCTCCACATACCAGTTCGTCGTGTTCTTCGTCCAGGGTAATTAAAAGTTACTTTTACTGCCCTCTTTGATTCAAATGATTTCGAAAAAATCCTCAAAGGTGTTTTTCTTCATATCTTCACACACTAAAACACCTCACATGTCATCTGTTCTTGATTCATTTCTCTAAGCTATGTTTTTCTTCAAGATTCCTCAAATGTGTGGATTTTCGATCTATACATCTCTGGAACCTAAGACAAAGAACACTTGGTGAAATTCTTCAAGACTCATCTGGTCAAATTCCTCAAACTTGTTCTTTATAAAAAACCTTCTGAGAACGCATATGACCTCTCCAAATTCCTCGCAACTATACTCTGTTCACAGGTACTCATGTCAGCTGCTGAATCACTAGGTTCTCATCAACTTAACTCATTTGTAGCGTTCCTCGAAGAAAAGTTGCATACCTCTTTAGAGAATTCAATTGTTCAAATTCCTCAACTGAAGAAAATGGCTGATGGTAAGAAGGCACAGAAAGGAGGAAAGAGGCCTGAGGTCAATACTGCCTTTGAAATACCTGAGGACATCTATGCTGGGTACTGCACACCCCCTGAGGAAGATAAAAATCAGCGCAAGGTGCGCATTCAAAAGATTGAGAGGAGATGGGCAAGAGAGTGGAGGGAGTACAGATATGTCACTCCCAAATATATGAAGAAATTTGCACTAAATCCTCCATGCCCAAGACCTCCGTTGGCACATGGTCAAATAGCTGATCCCACCAGCCTCAAGCGTGGTGAGGATTATCCTGATGAATGGGCCAAGCACCAGGCCAAGTTGTCCAAACAAGCAAAAGATGCAGTGAGGAAATTCAACGAAGACTCTGCTACCGCTGCTGCTGTTGAGGCCTCTGTAAAGCTGAAGAAGGCCATGCCAAAGAAGCCTGCTCACAAGCCCAGTGCTTCACCAGCAATGCCCTCACGGCCAAGTTCCTCAGCTATGCCCTCACGGCCAGATTCCTCAAAGCCCTCACGGCCAATTCCTCACGCTGCTCCTGCTTCTACAAAATCCTCAGCTCCTCCGCCAAAGTCTTCGGCTGCTCCGACCAAATCCTCAGCACCTGTGCATCTCGCCACGTGCCAAAGGACCACATGCATATCTATTGCCTCAGGAGCCTCTTCAAGTTCCTCAGCTGCTCCCACTCTTCTGAAGAAGAAGACCTCTGCTGGACAAGGTCCTCGACCAAGTCCTCACAAGAAACAAGTTGCTTTCCAAGTGCCCTCTGATGATGATGAGGCTGATGATGAAGAACTTGCTGAAATCATCAGGGACGGGCAACTCAGGGCCGCTAGAGCCAAAGGCAGTAATGTGCCATTAATGTTGGATCCGAAGTTGATCCTAGACTTCATTGACTTGTGGCACAAGGACCCCAACACACCTCTGCCTGAGCTGAACCTCACTCCTGGTCAAAGTCATGTACTGACTCACTTCATTGATGAAGAGGAATGGAAATTTGAATAGGGAGGGAGGGTGAAGAAAGCGCAGTACAAGAAAGAGCGCTTTCTGAAGCAAACATTCTGAAGCTTTCACCTGAAGAACTTGTTGCTCTTCAATCTGAAATTAAGAAACTAAGTGATGAATTTGATCGCTATTATGCTGACTGGCTAGGAGCCAAAGTCGGATTTCTAAAGATAACTGAACAGTTCACTTCCAATGTTGCAGCCCCAACGCAACAGGAAATTCCTCAGGCTGAAGCATCTGCTCAGCCGACTGAAGAAAATGCCAGCACCACTGATGACAATCAGGTTGCTGAAGAAAATGTGAGTTCCAGGGCTGATGACTGCATTCCAGCCGCTGATGAAATTGCCAGGGCATCCACTAGTGGTGCGCCTGAAGAAAATGAAGAAGTCATGGCAACTGCATCAGTTGCGCCTGAAGAAATACAACTCAATTCCTCTACTCCTGCGCCTACACCAACTCCGATCCTTCCATCTGCATCAGATGTGAAGAAGACCAAGGCTACAGAGCGTGCAGCGGTGAAGAAAAGGAAGGCATCAACTGCATCAGATTCTTCAGCTCAAAAGAAGATGAAGCCATTGACTAGCTCGTTTGCAAACCCCATTGATGATGTTCCTATATCAACCATGCCATCAAAGGACCTTGTTCCTTTTGATGAATAATATGTGATTCCAAGTGAATCTGATGAAGAGAATCCCTCTGCTGCTTTGTCAAAGCAGATGGATGAAGAAATTGAAGTGGATACAATCCCTTCAACACCAGTTGTCTCCTCGCCTATGCCTCGGTTTACTGCTGAAGAGGCTGGCGTTGAAGAAATGGGAGATGAAGATGTGGACATTGGCTGTACCACACTCGTGCTAAGTGATGAATTTTGGGAAAGTCAGCACCCCAACTCTCCACTCTTCACACCATTGCAACAAATTCCTCAGTCCCCAGTAACTAGTGTACAAATGGGATCTGATGAACCACATGCCACACCATCTGTCCATGAAGAAATTCCAGCCACTAGTGTTGAAGATCATGTAAATGAAGAATTGAAGTCCCAGGCTGCCACTGAAGCAGCACCTAAAATTCCTCAGCATGTGGAACCTAAGATCAAGATCCCGGAGGTTGTGATGCAATTGACTGACACTCCTCACCCCAAGCCAAAGTACCCATTCTCAAAGAAGCAGAAATTCAAGGCTAATGATTTCTTCAGCGAGCACGTGTTCTTCACTAACTACAATCCTTATGACTCTGCTCGTCTAAGGAGGAAGCGTTTCTGGACTGCAAGCCAGGCCAACTTATATTCTTCACTGCTTTTCAACAAAGACAAAATCTTCTACCATGAGCATATTCCTCACATGGACATGGAATCATTACCTTGCTTCTCTCCTATGCTCAGTGTTCTTCATGATGCAGGCCTCCTCAACTTTTGCTCTGACATTGTTGATTGGAATGAAGAGCTTATTCTTCAGTTCTATGCTACATTGCATATCATAGGTGATCCTGAAGATATCAACACCTGGGTCTTGGACTGGATGACCGAAAATACTCACTATAAGGCACCAGCCTCTGAATTGCTTCACGCCCTACCCATCAGTCCACCCAGTGAAGGAGCTCGCTGCCTGTATCATGAACCAGAACTCATAGCTCATTACATGCAAGTGTTAATGAAGCCTTTGAAGCCCGGTCAAGCCCCAAGGACCAAATTCCTCGTGAAGGATTTACTCTATGTGCCCAGAACCGTATATCGCATTCTGACGAGGACAATGAGTCCCATCAAAGGCCACGACTCATCTGATGAGGAAATAGTTGGCATCATGAAGAATCTGCTATTCAACATCATTCATAGCATTCCTATCAACTATCACGATTTCTTCATGAGGACTCTGGCAAATGCTGCACTTTCTCCGTTTGAGCTGAAACCTTATGCACCTTGGATTATGAGATCCCTCAGGACAAGGTCTTCACTCAACTACAAGGCTGATTTTCAGAATCACCTTAGCTATCCGCCCCCGATTGAAGTCCTCAAGCAGGCTTTTACTTCAACTGATGAAAAGGGCAAGGCTCCTGCAGTCATTGATGAAGGCATTCGTCCATTGGATGGTCAGTTTCGCAAAGCTGCATCTTATTCCACCAATGATGACTCTGCCACACATGACTCTGCTGCCAATGCACCCAAGTCTACTCCTCAAGCAACTGTTCCTCGTGTGATGACTGACCGTGAGCTTCTGCTTAGTCTTCACCAGAAGGTGGATCAAAACCATAAATGGGTTAAGCGTCAGTTTGGTTCATTTCTTCACAACATGACTGCTACACACAATTTAGTGAAGAAAAACCATTACTACCTCCATGAAGTCTTCGGTCGCACCTGGGCCATTCTATCACATCTATATGGTGAAGAAGATCTCAAGAAAATGGGTCTCAAGGAAGATTTTGACTGGTCTGCACCTCCACCAAAGAAATTCAAGAAGGTCAAGGTTCCTTCTTTGGTGTCCAGCTCATATTCTTCATCACGCGATACCGACAAGTACGAAGACTTGGACGACACTGCGGCAGGCCCTTCCACGACAAATGACCCCAACAACGCTGGCACTCCTTCATCAACTTGATATTCTTCAGGGGCGTTAGTCCTCATTTTCGATCCTTTTGGTCATTCGATGGCAAAGGGGGAGAATTTTGAGTTAGTCTTCAAGCGGGTCTGTCTATATGGGCGTTTTTTGCTAAGTTACAACTCTCGTTCTTTTGAAACTTTATTGGATCGAGTTGTAAACTTAAACCCGATGGTGCTCTGATACGTTTGATGTGTTTTTCTGCATGCTTATTCCTCATATATGTTAATGCACACATGTTGAATTACATCAGTCACCATATTTCATCATGCATTTCAAATTCCTCGTTATGATATGTCAAATGCGTGTATGAATTACAAGATATAGGGGGAGATCTCCATTATTCTACTCTTCAAGTGTGAAATGCTTCAAAAGCAAATTCCTCATCATGCACATCTTCAGGGGGAGTTCTTCTATATCTTGCAATCAAATTCCTCAATATCAGTATTTACACCTCATATGTTTATCCCCGTTGAAACTTAACCTATATTGTCATCAATCACCAAAAAGGGGGGATACTAACTATTGTTACAGTGTTCGGACTACTAATATATACATGGGGGAATACTACTAATCATATGGTGGTCTACTAGAAATTTTGATCGGTGGAAGACTCCATGATATCCGCTCCAGCTTCGTCTTCATAGTCATCATCAGTACCATCGGGGTCGGAGTCGGTGTCGTCGATGATGATGTAGTCTTCAGAACGAATCTCCTTGGGTTCATCGTCTTCTCCTCCTGGCGCGGGGTCTCCCATAAAAACTGTAAGTGCATCTAGTGCCCCTTAGTGATTTTGGTGTATTGAAGACTTATAGGTTAAGGGACTAATGTGTTTTTGAGTGTACACAGGTCTATAAGTCTATGAGGAGTTTGATATTTATAGAGAAAGTCGACCCCTAAAAATGAGGTTCTTCGACTGAAGACTTTAGATTTCTGAAGACTTTCAAAGTGAAGAAATTGGTGCAATCCTGAAGACTTGGTATTCATTCGAGGAACATGGAGTATGAAGACTTTTGATTTCGTAGTTTCTTTTTCTCTTTCTTGAGTCATAGGAAACACCATATTGTTAAAGGGGTTCGAGGAAATACTAAGGAAAAAATTCCATGTGATGCTGAACTCAAAATCCTACACCTACCAATCCCTTCGAGTGAAGCCATTGGAAATCTCATACAGTTCAGTCATATTCTTCAGTGACAGAGACGAAGTTCTTCTGGTCTGTGAGGAATTTGTTCTGACTGAGAGTTAGGAATTCGCCAGTGCGGATTGCCTACACGGTGAGGAACATGATAGCCCTGAGGATTTTGCTACTCAAAATTCTGATCGTTGATGTGCTATGCGCCAGCTGTCCCAAAATATCTACCCACCTAACGGTCATATCATTGAAGGGCATTTATGTCTTATCATGTTGGGCTGCTCCCTAGGCTATAAATAGCCGCCCCCTACAACCACTAGCTGGTTGGCTGCTCCGAGATAAACTGACACTTGTCATTTGAGAGCATCCCATCCTCCGAGGACTTTGAGCGAAAATCATCAAGTGAGCAAAACCCAAACCCAAACACCTACAAACCCCAAGTGATTGAGCATCACTGAAGAGATTGATCCTGCGTGGATCCGACGCTTGTTACCTTTGAAGAATGTGCGTCTTCCAGACGGTTAGGCATCAAGGTCTAGAGCATCCAAGAGGAATTGTGGATCGCCGAGTGACCAAGTTTGTGAAGGTTCATAAGTCACCTGAAGACTTACCATGAGTGATTGGGCGAGGTCTGTGTGACCTTAGCTCAAGGAGAATACGGCGAGGACTGTGTGTCCGGGACTGTGTGTCCTCAGGTTTAAATACCTAGCCGCTCCAACCAGATGTACAACTAAGACAGCAGTTGGAACTGGTCTACCAAATCATTGTCTTCACCAAGCTCACTGGTTCTATTTCCTCAACTCTTTCATTTCCTCATAACTGTGTTAAGTGCTTGTTCGTATCTGTGTTTGAAGACTTTGACTGAAGACTTTCTCAATTTCCTCAGTTCAATTTCTTCAGTCTGTTTGTCTTCATCCTGTGTTTACGCTTTCTGTACTCTGTGCTTGTCTTCATTTCATCATGATGACTATGCTTGTGTTCGGTTATGTTTACTTTTGAGTACTTATTCCGCTATTAGTAGTTCTTCGCTAAGGAATTTCCTCACCTGCAAATTCCTCAGTGAAGAATTCATAAAAATCGCCTATTCACCCCCCCTCTAGTCGATATAACGCACTTTCAAAAACTCCTAGCTTCCTTGTCAGGTCGTCATTCATCTCCACTAGTACCGTCATTTCCTCCTCATATCCATCGTGTGTAGACTTGAGTTCCTATTCTAGCTCTGTGATCCTGGTCATCGTCTTCTTCAAATCTATCATGCTTGCGCACATCTGGTTCTCCTGGCGACAAATGTGATGATTTAACTCCTGGATGAAGGCTGCAATGGACCTGGCCTTCCTGGTGCTGATCATCTCAAATTGCGCATCTCGGCGCCCACATATCTGGTAGATAGTGTCTTTAAGCTCCTTGTGATAAACTTCGCCAATGCCTCCCATGGCGATGTGGGCTGCCATGCTCTTTCCTAGACTCCAGGTTGGTGCATCAAAGGAAAATTCTATGGGCTCAGTGACTGGCGTGAATGTCCTTCCTGGAACTTGAACTCGAATCATCCAACGTTCCTCTTTTGGTAGTGTGGCGATGTAGGTCCTAGTGAAGCTTGGTATTCCAATGTTCAGGTACCTATTGACTTCCTTCAAGTGTCGCCCAAAAGGTGTGTCTTCATCCGACTGTGTAAACTTATTCCTTGAGTCTGCCATCCTAAAGAGTAGAAAATGGAGAGAATTCAGAAATGAGTAGAGAGGAGTGACCTATGGCTCATCTTAGTGGCCGTGTCCTACATTCAGCGTGTGCTTTGATACCATCTTGTAGCGACCCGACCTCAGATGGTCAAGTCTCTGTGTTCAGTGTCATCCCTGGATCGGTAATGCTGACACACAGTACTTGAAGGATTTATAACAGAGTAGCAATCACACACTTATTACATTGAATGTCTCAAAAGAGAACTTATTACAATTATATGGCTTAAGGTCATCTAAATAAGATAACAGCGGAAGGCTTGGAAGATAAAGTGAGTCCATCAACTCCAACGGCATAGCTGAGTGCATGACAAACGACCTATGGCACCTTACTCGTCGTCTGAAAAGTCTGCAACATGATATGTTGCAGCCCGAAACGGGTCAGCACATGGAATATGCTGGCAATGTAACACAGTAGAGCAATGAATAGATAATGGTTATCACTATATGCATATTTGGCTGGTGGAGGCTCTATGGTTACAATGTTTTTGCAAAAAGCCAATTTTTCCTACTACAAAGGAATATATTTTATTTAACTATCATAGTAGTTGAAACATTGAGAATGGTACCCCCATCTCAATCCCAATTAAAAATAATTATCAACCCCACAGATTAATTTAGAGTGATGAGATCCATATGATAATCCAAGAACCAGATACGCAAGATGTCCATAACCGGGGACACAACTAATCATGATTAGTTTGTACACTCTGCAGAGGTTTGTGCACTTTTCCCCACAAGACTCGATCTCCTCCTTTGGATTTCTCGCACTACATGGTGTTTGAGAAACGGATGACCGAGAGATAGTCTTTCAGAAGCATTAACTCTAACCCCGGGTAGACAGTACCAACCTACATCCCCTACATCTGCTAGCCTACCACTGGAAGAGGTCATGCAACCTACTCAACTATGCTAGAGCCCATAATAGTTTGTGGCTGCACACGGAAGTTTCTAGCATGAAAAATCTTATGATCCCTTTAAGCTTGGGTGGCGGACCATAGGAGGATCACACGGTATAACCCCGGGATCTCCTAGGACAACACTGGTATATCCCCAGGTGCCCAAACCAACAATCCACCCAGATGTGTACTAAAGTTGCCACCTTAAGTGGAACCATAAATTAAACACTCACATATGTCATGAATAAACTCAAACCCAATCCACGTCTACGAGCATAGCATGGCAATATAAGCATAACGTAGAAGTAACTCCGAAGGGTTTGATAATAAAACAAGTAATAGGTTCTACCTCATCATCTACTTCCCAATACCCACATGTTAAGAGATCATACACATGCAATGTTTGAGGGTTAAATCTAATGCATAAAAACTGGGTACGAAAAGAGTATGATCAATGTGTTACTCGCCTTGATGACGTTCTGCAAATCCTAGAGACTCGTAGTAGCACGCTTCGCACTCTGGGAATTCTATCACAACAAACAATAGCATACATAAGCAATCAAGCAAATATGCACAGGTAAAACTCAAATAAGAAGATCGAATATGAAAACTCAACTGAAGAGATTCGATTTGCAAAAAGAATCAAATCAAACGGAGCAACGAAACTCAAACTACGAAAGAAACAAGATCCGTTTACTAATCTGGACTAAAGTCAAATTTTACAATACCAAAATCTTGTTCAAGTTGGTTAAACATAAAGAGGGCTTCAAGACGAAGATCTAGGCGCTTGTTTCACCCAATTTGGATAATAGAGCGAAAAGATAAACTAAAACGAAGATCAGGGCAGAAATCACGATCGGAAATAATCGCGGAAAAGCCCTGGAAAATAAAATGTGACGAACAGGCTAACGAACGAACGTTCGCTGTCTGCGGTTAACTGATGAAGAGCATTCGTTAAAACGAACATACGGACAAACGTCCGCTATATAACTAAACCGAAGAAAAACCGATCTAAAAAAATCTAGATCTAGGATTTCGAAAAAACCTGGCGGTTTTCCCGAGAAAAAACGGACGGCGGCGGCGGCAGGGCGGCGACGGGGACGGCGGCAGCGCGAGGCGGCGACATGGCGGCGAATCAGGGTGGGGCACGGCGCTAGGGTTAGGGTGCGGGGCAGCGGCTTGGGCCTCGGAGTCGCGGGCTGGTGGCTTATAAAGCCCCGACCGGAGGACTCCGGCTCAGGCACGGCCGGTTAGGTCGGTGCATTTTTTTAAAATATATCCTTACACGAAAATACAAATAGAAGAAATACTAAACGGAGTCCAAAAATCCTGAAATAAATTTTCACGGTCCTCTAATAATATTCCGGAAAAAGTGAACATTTATTTGGGCCTCTAATGCAATTTTGAAAAATGCATAAATTTTTCCTAATTCAAAAAAAATAGCAACAAAAGTCCAAAAGAAATATTTATTTGATTTTAATATTTTTCCTCCAATATTCCCTTTATTTTGGAGAAGTCATATTATCTCCTCTCATATATTTTAATATGAAATATTTTTCGGAGAGAAAAATAATTAAAACCAAAGTGATCCTTGTTTCGATATTTGATAAAATTCAAATATGAAAAACATGAAATCCCCAACTCTCTCCGTGGGTCCTTGAGTTGCTTAGAATTTCGAGGATCGCAAAGCAAAAATGCAGTAAAATATGATATGCATGAATGATCTATGTATAACATTCCAAATTGAAAATTTGGGATGTTACAAAATCATAGCAAAACCATATAAAATTGTTGTAAACATGGCATGAATACTTCATAAATTATAGATACGTTGGATACGTATCAGCATCCCCAAGCTTCATTCCTGCTCGTCCTCGATGGTAAAAGAAATAATTTGTGAAGTGTGAATGCTAGCATAGTGCATAAGTTTGATCAATGATAATTTCAATCACTTCTCCTGGCATCATAACAGCAACTCTTTCTCATAAAACTCATGATGATAAATTAGCAACCAATTCACATGTTATGGTCCAAACAATGCATTCTCTTGAAACTTAAGAATCTATGTTCTTAGTCACCAAACAATTGCAATTCAACTTATTTTCAACAAAGTCTAAGTAAGAGCTCCACATACTCAATTATCATATAGTCGTCTATGATTTCTAATACTCAAAGTACATTTTTAGAACAAATAGCATCCATCGAACACAGAGAAAGATAGGGGCTTAATGTTTCGCCTCCCAACTTATTTATCATAAAGACAATTGTCAACAATAATAATTCATGATCAAATATATTTGACTAGACATATGTGCCTGGATCTTTCCCCGCCACATGATGCTTTCCCACTAGAGAATAATTGAGGTTGAAATGAGAAGTAATACTATTGACTCTTGCATAAAAGTAAATACATAAAGTAAAAGATAGGCCCTTCGTAGAGGGAAGCAGAGGTTGCCATGCGCTTTTTATTTTTGGATGTGCAAGCCCTTAATGCAAAGGAATGTCATGTTATATTAGCCCTTGTGATAGCAACCTTTATTATGCAGTCCGTCACTTTTATTTCTTTACCATCACAAGTTCGTACAATGCTTATTTTCAAAGACTTTGGCTCAACCAAGGCTAATAATTGTTGATGAAGAAAGGTGGGATGCCTACCAGGGCATCCCCAAGCTTAGATTCTTGAGACTTCTTGGAATATTAGTTTGGGATGCCTTGGGAATCCCAAAGCTTGAGCTTTTGTGTCTCCTTAATTCCTCTCATATCATGGTTTCCTTAAATCTTAAACACTTCATCCACACAAAACTCAACAAGAACTCATGAGATAAATTAGTACAAATCAATGCAAAACCTTATCATTCTCTACTATAGAAAAACAATAAAAATATAATTTTATATTTCATAATAAATTCCATTTCATATTTAATACTTCTATCCTCAAATAGAATCATTAAACAAGCAACCATATGCAAACAATGCAAACATAATAGCAATCTGTCTAAACAGAACAGTCTATAAAGGATGAAGCAAGATCCATACTCATTTAACTCAAAAAATTATGAAAAATTACCACACTATAGAAAATTTATCATATCTTATTGTGTCAAATTTCAACATCTCATCACATTCTGACTTTTCTAAAGAATTCACGCAATAGCGTGCAACTTTCTGTTTTGAAACAATAACTCATATACTTGCAAGCTGAGCATGGTAAAGGCTATCCTTGAGAGTTTTATTGGAATAAAAGATACAAAACATTATTCTAAATAACAACAATCAAATCTCAACAAATAAAATGGCACTCCAAGTAAAAACTCATATCATGTGACGAAAAAAATACGCTCCAAGTGAGGTTACGGATAATGTTGAAGACGAAAGAGGGGATCCCTTCCGGGGCATCCCCAAGCCTAGTTGTTTGGGTATTCCTTGAATATTACCTTTGGAGTGCCTTGGGCATCCCCAATCTTAGGGTCTTGCCACTCCTTATTCTTCTCATACCGATGTCTCACCCAAAACTTGAAAACTTCAATCACACAAAACTTAACGGAACTTCGTGAGATGCATTAGTATAATAAAAGAACATTCACTTGGGTGTTGTCAAGAAAAAATCATATTTTTTCCACATAATTCCTACCATTCTCTATCATTTCTACAATTTATATTGACCAATATAAGCCATAGAAACCATAAAACAAGCAAACTATGCATTGAAAACAGAACCTGTCAAAAACAGAACAGTCTGTAATGATCTGAATAATGACTATACTTATGTGACTCCAAAAATTCTAAAACATTAGGACAACGTGGGATTTTTTATATAAATCATGTTTAAGAAATTCAGATCAAAATAACATTCCAGTGAATTATAGAAATTCCTAGACTGAGTGTAAAAGTTTATGTTTTTGCACACAATCAAGTCAACTATCATACACACTATCCCAAAGGATTTACTTGGCACTTTATTGAAACAAAAGCTGTAAAAAATGATTTCTACAGTAGCTTAATCATGTGAACACACACAAACATGTAGGTATAAATATTGGGTTTTCTCCCAACAAGCGCTTTTATTTAATGCCTTTTTAGCTAGGCATGATGATTTGAATGATTCTCGTATAAGAATTGTAATTGCCACATGCAAGAGAGCATAATGAATCACATGGTAAGCACATTTAAACCTAACCCACTTCCTAAGCATAGGGATTTTGTGATCAAACAATTTATGGGAACAAGAATCAACTATCATAGGAAGGCAAAACAAGCATGACTTCAAAATTTTCAACACATAGAGAGGAAACTTGATGTTGCTGAGATATGTAAAAGCATATGTTCCTCTCTCATAATAATTTTCAATAGCATCATGAATGAATTCAACAATATAACTATCACACGGAGCATTCTTTTCATGATCTACAAGCATATAAATTTTATTACTCTCCACATAAGAAAATCTCTTCTCATTCATAATAGTGGGAGTAAACTCAACAAAATAGCTATCATGAGATACCTGATTGGCATAATCCAATTGAAAATTAAAATCATTGTGAGAAGTTTCATGGTTATCATTATTCTTTATAGCATACATGTCATCACAATAATTATCATAGACAACAACTTTGTTGTCACAATCAATTGAAACCTCTTCCAAAGTAGTGGATTCAACATTAAATAAAGTCATGACCTCTCCAAATCCACTTTTATCAATATTACAATAAGATTCAGCACCCTCCAAAATAGTGGGATCATTATTACCTAGAGTTTACACTATTCCATACCCACTTTCATCATTGTAATCATCATAAATAGTAGGCATGCTATCATCATAACAAATTTTTACATCAAAACTTGTGGGGGAAATATCATATTCATCAAACCTAGCATCCCCAAGCTTAAGGCTTTGCATATCACTAGCATCATGGATATTCAAAGAATCTATACTAGCAACATTGCAATCATGCTCATCATTCAAAGATTTAATTCCAAACATTTTATTAAATTCTTCTTCTAACACTTTGGCACAATTTTCCGATCCATCATTTTCAAGAAAGACGATATAAATATGAATAATATGAGGCAACCTCAATTCCATTTTTTTAGTTTTCTTTTATAAACCGAACTAGTGATAAAACAAGAAACTAAAAGATTCAATTGCGAGATATAAAGATATACCTTCAAGCACTCACCTCCCCGACAACGGCACCAGAAAAGAGCTTGATTTCTACTAGGCAACTTTACTTTTTGTAGACTCTGTTGGGCCTCCAAGCGTAGAGTTTTCTAGGATAATAGCAAATTTCCCTCAAATGGATGACCTAAGGTTTATCAATCCGTGGGAGGTGTAGGATGAAGATGGTCTCTCACAAACAAACCTGTAACCAAATACAAGAAATCTCTTGTGTCCCCACACACCCAGTACAATGGTAAATTGTATAGGTGCACTAGTTCGGTGAAGAGAAGGTTATACAAGTGTAGTATGGATAGTAGATATAGGTTTTTGTAATCTGAAAATAAAAAACAGCAAGGTAGCAACTGATAAAACGGAGCACAAACTGCATTGTAATGCTTGAAAACAAGGCATAGGGTTCATACTTTCACTAGTGCAATCTCTCAATAGTGCTAACATAATTAAATTATATAACAATCCCTCAATGTGCGCCAAAGAATCACTCCAGAGTTCTTATCTAGCGGAGAACATAAGATGAAATTGTTGCAGGGTATGAAACCACCTCAAAGTTATCCTTTCTGATCTTGTTTTGGTCGCAATAAACACCAAAACATACTCAGACATATGTTTCATACGAGGGAGACTAGTACTGTTGACGAGTATGTGGAGAGGTTTTCTAAACTTTTTGATCAGTTGACTACTTATGAAACTAATCCCAAATCAAATTCATTATGTGACTAGGTTTATGGAAGGCTTGGTACCGTCTGTAAGTGCATCTAGTGCCACCCCTGGTTGGTTTTGGAGTATTGACGACAAACCTGGTTGAGGGACTAATGTGTTTGTGAGAATTGCAGGATAACACAGGTAGAAGTCCCTCATTGATTCGGTTTTCCTACCAGAGATGACCCCTAAAAATGTATGAAGACATTGAAGTCAAAGGTGGTATGTGAAGACAGTCACATTGAAGACTATGACAAGAGAAGACATCGAGTGAAGACTATGGAGCACGAAGACTTAGTTGTTTCGTCGTTCTTTTTATTCTTTGTTGAGTCATAGGAACCACCGTACTGTTAAGTGGGGTCCAAGTGAACCAGTCAGAATGACTGAAGTGATGCTTAAACAAAATCCTATGTCTTCGAGCGAAGACAATGAGAGCAAATCTTATCCAGAGCTGGATAAGTCAGCTTTGCTTGTAGCCCAAGTAAAGTTGTCGTGTGTGTTTGAAATCTGACCATTGGAACACGTGTCAGTTCCTTAGTGACCCAGGGTCATTTCGGACAAATCAGGTCGGGTTGCCTAGTGGCTATAAATAGCCCACCCCCTACAACCATAAACGGTTGGCTGCTCAGAGTTAGTGCACAGCTTTTGTCGTTTGAGAGCAACCCACCTCAAAGCCTTTGAGAGAGAATTCCTGCGAGGATAAAGCCCTAAACACCCAGAGCCAAAGAGTGTTAGACATCACTTAAGTCTTCCTGTCTGTGTGATCTGAAGACTTATTACACTTGAGGACTATGAATCCTCCAGCCGGTTAGGCGTCGCGTTCTGAGCATCCAAGAGTCATTGTGGATCGCCGGTGAACGAAGTCTGTGAAGGTTTGGAAGTCTACCTTGAAGACTTACCAGAGTGATTGGGCGAGGACTGGGTGTCCTTAGCTCAAGGGGAATAAGGTGAAGACGCGGTCTTCTGAGTTGAATCTCAGCCTCCCTAACCAAACGTACAGTTTTCACAGCAACTGGAACTGGTCCAACAAATCATTGTCTTCAACGAGTCACTGGTTTCATCCTTCCCATTCCTTTACTTACGGTTGGTCCTGGTGAAGTCATTGTATGATTGCATTATGTTTTGTCTTCACTGAGTGACTGCTTGTTTTGATTGGCTTCATACTATCTTCCATCCTGATCTATACTGCCTAACTACTATTAGTCTTCGTGCTTTCATTTCATTGAATACTTGACTATGGCTTACTTAGTGTAGTCTACCTTCCGCTGCATGGTAATATGTTTATTTCTATCATTTGTCTTTGAAACTTCCATGTTTTGAAGAATTTCATAAAAATCGCCTATTCACCCCCCCTCTAGTCCATCACTAGCACTTTCAATTGGTATCAGAGCAAGGTACTCCCTTGTTCTGTGTGATTCGGTTTAACCACCTGGAGTTTTAGCTATGTCGACTGCAGGGATAATCAAAGTCTCCACTGCGTGCCCAGTCTTCGATGGAACTGAATATCCCTACTGGAAGAATAAGATGCACATGCATCTTGAAGCCATTGATGTCGACCTATGGTATGTCGTCAAGAATGGTGTTCCCAAGGCTGGTGAAGGTGTCACCACTGCTGATGTCAAGAAGTTCATTCAACTGGACTCCACTGCCAAGAACATCATCTGTGGTCATCTGACCAAAGGACAGTATGGTCGTGTGAGTGCTTTGGAAACATCTAAGCTAGTCTGGGACTGGCTCTCCAAGGTCAACGAAGGCGTCTCAACCCAGAGAGATCAGAGAATCAGTGTCCTTTGCAACCTCTTCAACCGCTTCAAGAGAAACAACAATGAGAATGTCCAGCTCACGTTTGATCGACTCACTGACATCACAAATGAGCTTCAAGCCCTCGGCGCTACTGAGATCACCAAGCATGAAGTCGTCAAGACACTCCTGAGATCACTTGACAGCTCGTTTGACACCCTAGCCCTGATGATTCAAGAACGTCCTGACTTCAAGACACTCGATCCGTCTGACATACTTGAGAGGCTCAACACACATGAGTTTCAGCTTTCTGAGAAAAGAGACATCTACGGTCCCAACTATGGGCAAACTCGTGCCTTGAAGGCAAAAGCTGTCACCTCATCTGAAGAAGAATCTGGCAGCAGTTCTGATGATCCTGAAGACATTGGAAAGGAGCTTGCTATGCTTGTGAAGAAGTTCCAAAAATTCACCAAGAAGAAAGGCTTCAGAAAGTCTTCATGATCAAGCTCAAGGAATGATGAAGCTTCTGGTCATGACTACAAGAAGAGAACATGCCAAAAGTGCAAGAAACCTGGCCACTACATCTCTGAGTGTCCGCAGTGGGACAATGAGAACAACAACAACAAGAAGAAGAGCAAGGAGTATGATTCTGACGACAAGAAGAAAAAGAAATACGCAAAGTCTTCTTCCAAGTCTTCCTCAAAGTCTTCATTACACAAGAAGAGCTCATCTGGCAAGGCTCGTGCATTCGTGGGCAAGGAAATGGATTCAGAGGAGGAGTCCGCTTCTGAGGAGGCGAAGGTGGAGTCTGAGGAGGAGTCCGATTCTGGCGTTGCAAGTCTGGCTACAGCATACGTTGCCAAGTCCATCTTCAACACTGAAGACAATGACTTCATCACCGACACCGATGCAAATGACAAGGACGACTCCGCTCCCACCTACTGCTTCATGGCACGTGGTGCCAAGGTAAACACACGCACTACTCACTATCAAACATCCAGTGAACATGACTCTAATTGTGGTTCCAAACCCAGCTACAAAACACTTGCTAAAATTGCAACTGAACAACAGAAAGCTATGGAACATATTCAAAAACTGTTAGATAAAAGCGATGACCTGTTAGACGCTGAAATGACTCGATCTCAGTCCTTAATTGAAGACATAAAAAATCTTCATGTTAAGTATGAGGAACTTGAAAGTCATCATGAAACGCTCTCAACAACTCATGAAAAGCTTTCCTATGATTATCTTCAGAGGAAGCAAGATCTTGAGAAATTGAGAGCGGCTCATGAAGATCTTCAAAAGGAAAACGAGTCACTTCGCGCCAAACAGATCAGTTCCGCTCAGGAAGGATTTGAACCACCATGTCTTAAACGCATTGAGCGTGACAACGCTACTTCTGTTGCTGGATGTTCTACTGCTGCTACTATTGGAATATCTTCAACTGTTGATGTGCTAACTAACCCCTCTGCTGAGGATACCACTGCTATTGCTGATGAAAATGCTAGGTTGAAGACATTGCTTGAAACGGGGATGTACAAAAGTCTCAAAGGGCATCAGACACTATGTGATGTCCTCAAAAGGCAGATCCTGAACCGAAACCCTAGAAAAGAGGGTCTTGGGTTCGAAAGGAAAATGAATGCTGATGGCTCTTACTGGAAACCTGAGCAGTACCCCAAAACCACATGGGTTGCTGCAAAGGAACCCTCAGTGGATCCATCCACCTTGTCAGGCTTCAATTGTGCTAATCCCATTGTTATTGATGAATCCTTTGATGCAAACTATAAACTGTTTAAGAATCAGAATGGTGAAGCGTTTGCCAGGTATATTGGTACTAACTGCAGGAATGGGCCACCCATGAAGAAAGTCTGGGTGCCGAAAAGGTTGTTGGAGAATCTTCCTGTGAATGTCATCAAGACACCACAAGTGAAGAAGACAAACCCCAGACCACAGGCTTCATATAGACAAAGGACTCACCTGAGTCGCACTAATGCAAATGTTTTGCAGGGAAGCCATACTCAGGCCTATGAATATGAGCGCGTTTCATCAAACCGCCATGTTCATAAGACCAAGAACTACTCTGCTTATTCTTATGAGTACTATTGTCCACCTGCAAGACTTTTTGCTAGGGCTCCAAAGCCAAAGTTCTCAGATGTTGTACTTAGACTCATTGCTTCGAAGCCACCCTTGAAAATGTGGGTGGCTAAGAAAGCTTAACTCTCTTTTGTAGGGAAAGGTCTCCAGCCGAGAATTAAATTCGTCTGAAGCTATTGCTAGGGACCTTAAACATCTTGTAGGGCGCAAGATCAAATGCCCAAATGGTCTTATTATGTATTTTGTTCCTGAGTCGCTTGCTACTTGCCCTATCGGTCCTAACCTCGATCTATGCTTTCATAATCCACTTGCTCATCAAATGTTAATGCTTCACAATTCTCTTCGTGAAGCCTATCCCCCAAACTGCTGTCGGCGTTCTGGGAACGGGGATCCCCAGACTTGCCTGCCTGCGGCGTGGCTCAAAGGGGGGCCCAGCACGGCCCATCTTCACCAACACAGACCCAAGACCCTCACAAGGGGCCAAGCCTCGCGGGGCGGACGACGCGGAGCTTCCTCAGGCACGGCCTCATCAGACTGGCTCGCGAGGAGGCGGAGAGATCAAGGCGGGGTACCTCACGAGGTGCCCGTGACGCAAGCCATGACGACCAAAGGCGCCAGGCGGGTGCCAGCCCGCGCAGCGTCCTCCTTTCCTCTTTGGTGCAAAGGGAGCATGCGCAGCCGCGGAGTACCGAGGCATCAGGCAAAGGTTGCCATTTCGGTGCAACAAGACCAAGACCAAGAGGACTGCAAGACAGAGGTCATCATGGAGCCCAAGATGGCGTCACCACCAGAGCTTTGTGCAGGCGAAGACTACTTTTGTCAGGATAGCTGGTACTAGCTGTCCCCCTTCAAATTAGCCCGCCATTGTTGGCTCCCTTCCTGCTCGATATTTGGGAAGAGGAGCAGGGCCTCTATAAATAGGACTAGCCACCCCCAGGGGAGAAGGGGATCGAGAATCAGGGAGGAGAGAATCAGAATCAGAGAGAGAAAGAGAAGGGTGACTGAACTCCTCCCAGCAGTTCATCGCCCCGGCCAAGAGCAGACCCTCGCGAGGCTGTTCTTCCTTGTATTGTTCATCATCATCAACCCAAGAGGCAATCCACCACACCACACACTGGAGTAGGGTATTACACCACAACGCTGGCCCGAACCAGTATAAACCCTGTGTCATTCGTGTTGTTCTTTCCACAGCTTAGATCTTAGCGAGGCAGAGGGGTGCAGGTAGGTAGGAGGCGAAATCTCCGCGTGCACCCCAGTGTTCGAACCTCAAGGGTCTGCCGGAACCCGGAATCCGGCATTTGGCGCGCCAGGTAGGGGTGCGCCTGAATTCGTCTTCCACCGCCCCGTTCTCCTCCGACCATCACGCCCATGTCTGACGCTCGTCGGGCCCGCACCGAGCGCCGAGCCGCTCTCGCTTCCCGCGTCACCTAGACGGCTCCTGTCGGCAGGCGTCCTCGCCGTTCCCCATCACCTGCCGTCAACGCCGCCACTGGCCCGGCGGGGGACGAGCAGCAAGCATCGTCTCAGCATCCGTCCGTGCGGCAAGACGGCCGCACCGCTACTCCCTCGCTCACCCCAGCTGGTTCTTCGCCCCGCGGAGTTCCTCCAGCTCTACGAGCTGGGCATCGAAGCTGCCAACGGATACGAGAAGGTCATGGCGAACTGGTTTCCCATGGCGCTCAAGGACGGGGCCCGCACCTGGCTCCTGAACCTGGCTCCGGGCACGATCTCCTCCTGGGACGAGATGCGCACCCGCTTCATCGCAAACTTCCAAGGTACTCGCGACCGGCCACCCGCCGTGAGCGACATGCGCCGCATCAAGCAACAACCCGGGAAGACCCTGCAGAAGTACATCCAGCGCTTCAACAACGCACGCCTCAAGATTCCCAAGGTGACCGAGGAGGCCATCATCTCAGCCTTCTCCGACGGCGTGCGCGATGTCAAGATGAAGGAGGAGCTGTCGATGCATGAAGACCTGTGCACTTCCTTGGAGTTGTTCAACTTGGCGACCAAGTGCGCCAGGGCTGAGGAAGGGCATCTCTCCCTCCTCGAGCTGCCCGCCGCAGACCCAGAAGAGAAGAAGCCCAAGGCCAAGGATGTGAAGCGCAAGGGGGCTGCCGTGCTCGCAGCAGAACCAGACACCAAGCGGGGAAGAGATCAGCCCGAACCTTCCAAGGGCAGCCGGTACTGTGTGTACCACGACCTCCACACCCACAACACCAACGAATGTCAAGAGCTCCGAGCCATGCGAGAAGGAAGGATCGGCTGTCGCCCCGACCGCGGTGACCGGGGCTACGGTCGAGGAGGAGGAAGGAACGCAGGACGCTGGGAAGACCGTGGCCCGCACCAAGGGTGGCGCGATCAACCTCGCGAGGATCGCTGGCAAGACCCGCCTCGCGAGGGAGACTAGAGGGATCAGCCTCGCGAGGATCGCCCGCATGGCAACGCAGGCCTCCCTCCGCTGCCGCCGCAGCCAAGGAGAAACGAGGACCGCCACCAAGACGAGGGGGCTGGGGGCTTCCAGGAGCCGTGCGTGATCGCCTGCATCCTGGGCGGGGCTCAGGCCCCAGCCTCTCAATGCATCTTCAAGCAGTTCGCCCGCGAAGTGAATGCAGTCCTCCCCAGGCTTGAAGCCATGCGCCCTCTCAAGTGGTCGGCGTGCGCCATCACGTTCAGCTCAGCAGATCAGCTCAAGTGTGCGGCTACAGCCGGAGTCCTCCCGATGCTTTGTTCCCCAATCATCAGCAACGTGGTGGTCACCAGGACCCTCATCGATGGTGGGGCAGGGCTCAACGTCCTGTCCGTGGAAACATTCAACAATCTCCAAGTGCCCTACAGCCAGCTTCAGCCAACCAAGCCCTTCTTCGGAATCACCGACGGCTCCACGGTCCCGATTGGGAAGGTCCGCCTCCCTGTCACCTTCGGGGCACGCGACAACTACCGCACCGAGCTCATCGACTTCGACGTCGCTCACATCCGCCTGCTGTACAATGCCATCCTTGGGTACCCAGCGCTGGCCAAGTTCATGGCCGTAACTCACCACGGCTACAACATCCTCAAGATGCCAGGAAGTGGCGGAGTCATCATGGTGCCCTGTGAAGAGAAGGACGCGGTGTGTTCCCTGGAACGAGCCTTTCAGGCCGCGTCACTGGAAGACCCAGATCGCGGAAGCAGGAGGCTTCCCGAGACCGCCCCCAAGAAGAAGAAGACATTGTCCGGCCCGGCCCCTCAGGAGGCAGGCCCCTCTGGGCCCATGCCTGCCCATGGGGAACCTCCTTCCGTCGCATAGGAAAGCGCGCCCGGCGCCCTCCTCAGGCAGGGCTCGGGGGCTCTCCCCTGGAGGGCCACCGACCTGGCTAGGGTCACGAGGGAGGCGCTTGGGCACCACATGGAGGCGTGTTTCGAAGCACGTTTCCCTCAAGAAGGAGTAAGGCAAGGAGAGCCAAACCATCAGGAGTTCGTCAGCAAGGCCATTCAGGAGCTACAGGAGTTAAGGGTCATGAAAGGCGGCCGCCGTCCACCAGCAGTGGCTCCCCATCCAGGTGAGGATGGTGGGCTGCGCGTCTGCATCGACATACCAGGGCTCAACCGAGTCGCCTCTCTGGAGCGCCTCTGGCCCTCGCGAGTGGGGCGCTGCGGAGGTCCACCCCACAGCTACGCTCGCATGCCTTACGGCTTGCCGAACGTGGCTGTCACGCACCAGCGCCTCACGAGGGGCACCATGGAGGCACAAGAGGCCAAGCGTTCCACAGCCCTGGCGGAGATGGAGATGGTCCGCAGAGAGCCACCAGCGCTTCCGTAGCCTCCCGAGGCCCCTGGGCCTGGGGGCTCGTGAGGATCGGCTTCCGCAGCCAACCAAGTCTGCTACACCAACACCCCTTCGTCCTCAACGTCATCAGGTGACATCTTTCAAGTTTTACTTCCGGCTGGGAGCACCCCCCAGGGCTGCATTATTCCCAGGCCGTGTGGGTCCGTCCCTGCGGCATGTATCCCTTTTATTTCATGTTGTTAGCTTACCTTGTTGGGGGCGCCCCTCGGGCTGCATAATCCCCAAGTTGCACGGGCCAGACCCAGCGGCATGTATCTCATTTGCAGTTATTTCCGGTTATGCGTCATACCCACCATGCTTGATTATTTGATGCCGGTCCACGGCACCTCTTCTTCTCCATGCCGACTGCTTGCACGTTAAAGGGGGGTACCTGAGCATCGCGACTCAGGGCTCTTACTGGCTCTCCAGCCCTCACCCTCTGGCCTTGTCCACGGCATCGCGACCTGGCATACCAGTGACGGCTGAGACCAGCTCGAGGGCCGAGACCCGAGGACGTAGAGTGCCGGCATCTAACCAAATTTGCAGGGACACATCACAAGATAAGGCCCAGTGCCAGGCGCAACCCGCCTAGAGGTAGGGCCCCGTGAGTCCCGCGCTGGCCCACGGGTGCCCAGATACACCTCGCCAGGCCCTACCGTGCCAGCCACGTGTCAGGGCGGGGCTGTACACGCCCCAGGGGCTCCTCCCGGAGGGGGGACCCCTCCCACGTACCAGTGGAAGCACCATGCTCCGTGCTGGCTGACGACACTGCCGAGGAGCGGCTATGCCCGTACACATACGGAAGCGCTATGCTCCGCGCTGGTGATAAACAACTGAGGGTGGCCCCCGGGCCGCATCAACCTCAGGGAGCCCAGAGCCCAGTGTCTAGCCTCATCGCAACGCCTCCCCTCGGGAGTGCCGCACGAGGGGGCTGGGCACGGGGGCTGCGCTTGGGTCACGCCCAGACGCACGCCGCCCAGCCAGCCCCCCCCCAGGCCTGGTTCGTCGCGCATCTCTCCCTGAGCGGAGCCAAGGTACGAAGGCCGTTTGAGCGTCAAGGGGGACTCCTGAGCATCGCGACTCAGGAGCCTAACTGGTCACGTAGCCCCTCACTCCTTAGTTCCGAAAGGCTAACGCTGGGTGAGGTATGCGCGCGGCCGGGCTCTGCAGATGTAGAATGGTAGATCCACCCACATCACACCTCCCTACTTGATGTTCGTGCGCCAAGGGGGACTCCTGAGCATCGCGACTCAGGAGCCTAACTTGTCACGTAGCCCCTCACTCCTTGGCCCCGTCCTGGTTTCCGGTCGGGACTAACGTTGGGTGAGGTATGCGCGGGGCCGGGCTCTGCCGGCATAGAACATAAGCAAGTAGGAAGGAAAAGCGCAAATTTCAAGGAATTCGAAAGCAAATATTACAGTCCACACTATTATCTCAATGCCAAACGCAAGTTTAAACGCCTCCCCGAGGCATGATACATGTGCAGGAATTAAAGGCAGGACAGGAGCCACAACGGAGTCACTTGTCGGCGGTGGAGCAGCGCGGAGTGGGTGCGCCTCATGGAGCAGTGGGGTCGGCAGCGCCTTCCTTCGGCTTGATGCTGAAGGCCCGGAACTTCCCCAGTAGAGCCTCCGCGCGACCCTTCACGGCCACGGTAGCGGCAGCGGCACGCTCGCCGCTTACTGGCTCCAGCAGGCCGTCGAGGTCGACGTCAGGATCGCGAAGGTAGATGTGGGTGAGCACCCGCGTCAGTGCTGCAGAAGACAGGACACGCGCCTCGGCCTCGGCCGTGGGGCCAAGGCCAAGGGCGACATCTTCAAGAGCGCGAACCAGGAAGGGAAGCAGCTTGGCGGGGCCGTCCTCGGCGCCGGCCAGCGGGCTCTCCAGGCCGCTGTCATAAAGCGTCCTCAGCGAGGAGCGAGCCTTCGCCTCCATCTCCGTGAAGGCCACGCAGTCCTCGGCAAGAACCAGGGCCTTGTCGTCTAGCTCGGCCTTCCTCGCCCCCAACTCCTGCTCCAGCGCGCCTAGGCGGTCGCGGCGCTTCCTAAGCTTGACCTCCCTCTCCTTGACGGCCGCCTCGCGAGCCTTCACACCTTCTTCCTGCTCTTGGTGAAGGCGGACCTCTTTCGCGAGCTGGTCCCGCAGGCCCTGCAGCTCGTCCTCCAACGCCTTGCAGCGACCACGGACGTCGACCACCTCCCCCAGGGCTGCGTCACGAGCAGCCTTCGCCTCAAGGACGGCCTACTTCTCCTCATCGCCATCCGTCAAGGCCTGGACCAGCGCCGCCCGGATCAAAGCGTCAGAGCGAACCCATCCGGAAGCCAGCTCCAAGCGCCCGGCCACCAAGCGAGGGTCAGCGCCAAGAAGATCCTGCCGCAGTCGGTCCAGCTCAGCGACAGCACGATCCAGAACGGCAGAAGGAGTCGAAGAGACAGCAGTCGGTGGAGTAGGAGGAGAAGGCGGCTGCGCGGCCACAGCATCCTGAGGCGGAGTCTGCTGCGCCCCAACGGCTGTAGTGGCGGCGGCAGGCAAGGACACCTCGGGAGTCACTTGGGCCGTGGGGGCCGAGCTCGCCCTAGCCGGCTAAGCCAGGCCTCGCGAGGACGACCGGGCAGGAGAAGCCCGTGCGTCGCGGTCACCCTCCTTCGCGGGCAGAGGCGCTGCCACGGATGGAACCTCAGGAGCTCCCTTTGACTTCTTTGCTGCGGGCGCCAGCCTGTCCAAGAGATGGGGACGTCAAGCCTCAGAAGCAGAATAAGAAATAAAGACAAGAATCAAACGCTTACGGGTCGTCGCCAGTGAGCTCGAGCGGCCTCCGGCCAAATTTGAAGCCTGAAAGCCGGTTGGAAGGGTCAACCTCGGGAAGCTTGGAAGCGGAAGGTGCGGTCCGCCTCGGGGCCGGGGCAGACCCGCGGGAGATCAGCCCGGTCCTGTCCTTCTTCGGGATCGGGGGCAAGCTCCCGCCGTCCTGCTCGTCGTCATCCTCGTCGTCATCCTCGTCGTCATCGCTCGGAGAGAGGCGGAGAACGCGGGACCTGAGCTGGGGGAGGAGAGCCCTCGACTCTCCGTCAGTCGCCTCGGAGTCAGGCCCTCTTTCCCGCTCCCCTCCTTCCTCCTCTTCGCTGGAGTCATCGGAGGGCACGTCCACCGGTTCCTCGGGAGTTTCCATGGGCACGGGCCCATCCTCGTTGAAGACGGGCATGGACTCCACTACCTGCTCCCAGTCGTCGTGGAGGAACAAGGGCGTAGGAGCACCCACCAACCTTGCCACATCGCCCCCGACCAGAGATTGGAGGACCGCAGTCAGATCTCCGTCGGCCAAGGCCGGGGGGCTCGGACGGGGCCTCCACATCGGAAGTGAGTACTGCCGAAGCAGAGCCAGCTGGTGCTCTAGGAATTCCCTCAGCAGCAACGCGCCGGTCAGCTTCGCCGCCGCCATGTTGGCCGGCCTCAGATCCGTGTCCATCTTCTCCAACACCAGCTTCGCATGGGGGTCCGCGAGCTCCGCTCGACCCCAATCGCTGGAGCTCGTGGGCTGCTCCGTGGGCAAGATCAGCCGAGGGTGAATGCGCCCAGCATCCACCAAGACCCACTTGCTCCTGAAGCCCTCAATCCTTTTCCCGGGGTTCGAGATGGCAATGGTGCCGCCGTACGCGATGAAGCTCGCGCACGCGGAAGCAGGACCGCGAGAGGTCCGAAGGTAGAAGTAGTGGCGCAGCAAGGCCACTAAGGGTTGCACCCCTACGTGAGCCTCGCAGTAATAGGCGAAGATTGCCAGGAGAAGGACGGAGTTGGGGTGGAGATGCAGAGCCTGTAGCTTGTAATGGCGGAGGACAGAGAAGAAGAACTCGGAGAAGGGAGGCACCAGGCCAGCAGCAATGGCACTTACGAAGAACGGATAGAAGGTGCTCCCTTGACCCTCAGGGGTGGCGGAGCCGGCCTTGAACACCTTCGCCCCGTCGATGCCCCACGCCGCCGCCATCCGGCGCAACCGGGCAAGGCTCGCCTCCGACACATTCGGCGAGTCCAGGGCAGACGAGTACCAAGCTACGGCCGGGGGCTGACGAGGCGCCATGGCTTCCTAGGTCACGCGGTCGGAGTAGATCTGGAAATTTTGGGGGAAGGAAGGAGAGGCGCAAGAAAGGGGATCTAAGCAGCAACCGGAGAAAGCAAAAAGCAAAGCCTAGGCAGATGTCGCTCCTTTATCAACTCACACGGTTGCTAAGGCGCTCACGTCCAACCAACCGCCACGCGGCGCCCAAGGCCGCAGGCTGTTAGGGCCCGCGGTGCTTCGCTCTTGCCCTTCCGCCTCCATGCACGGCCAAGTCCGGGCGCGCCTTGGGCCCGGGGGCTACTGTCGGCGTTCTGGGAACGGGGGTCCCCAGACTTGCCTGCCTGCGGCCTGCGGCATGGCTCAAAGGGGGGCCCAGCACAGCCCATCTTCACCAACATAGACCCAAGACCCTCGCGAGGGGCCAAGCCTCGCGGGGCGGACGACGCGGAGCTTCCTCAGGCACGGCCTCATCAGGCTGGCTCGCGAGGAGGCGGAGAGATCAAGGCGGGGTACCTCACGAGGTGCCCGTGACGCAAGCCATGACGACCAAAGGCGCCAGGCGGGTGCCAGCCCGCACAGCGTCCTCCTTTCCTCTTTGGTGCAAAGGGAGCAAGCGCAGCCGCGGAGTTCCGAGGCATCAGGCAAAGGTTGCCATTTCGGTGCAACAAGACCAAGACCAGGAGGACTGCAAGATGGAGGTCATCGTGGAGCCCAAGACGGCGTCACCACCAGAGCTTTATGCAAGCGAAGACTACTTTTGTCAGGATAGCTGGTACTAGCTGTCCCCCTTCAAATTAGCCCGCCATTGTTGGCTCCCTTCCTGCTCGATATTTGGGAAGAGGACCAGGGCCTCTATAAATAGGACTAGCCACCCCTAGGGGAGAAGGGGATCGAGAATCAGGGAGGAGAGAATCAGAATCAGAGAGAAAGAGAAGGGTGACTGAACTCCTCCTAGCAGTTCATCGCCCCAGCCAAGAGCAGACCCTCGCGAGGCTGTTCTTCCTTGTATTGTTCATCATCATCAGCCCAAGAGGCAATCCACCACACCACACACTGGAGTAGGGTATTACACCACAACGGTGGCCCGAACCAGTATAAACCTTGTGTCATTCGTGTTGTTCTTTCCACAGCTTAGATCTTAGCGAGGCGGAGGGGTGCAGGTAGGTAGGAGGCGAAATCTCCGCGCGCACCCCAGTGTTCGAACCTCAAGGGTCTACCGGAACACGGAATCTAACAACTGCACTGTAGGGTACGACACCAACTGCTTCAGAATGGATTATTGATAGTGGGTGTACTAATCACATGACTGGCAAGCGAAGTCTTCTCATGGACTCAACTTTACGTCCATCTGACAAAAGTCACATCACATTTGCTGACACTGGTAAAAGCAAGGTATTGGGTCTAGGTAGAGTTGCAATCTCAAGGGATCAACACATGGATAAAGTAATGCTTGTTGAATCCCTTGGTTTCAACTTAATGTCTGTCTCAATGCTTTGCGATTTAAACATGATTGTGATATTTGGAAAATATCGTTGCCTTCTTCTAATGGAATCTGACAAGTCTCTAGTCTTTGAAGGGTATCAGAAAGATGATTTGTACGTGGTAGATTTCTCAGCAGGACCACAACTTGCCGTATGTCTTCTAGCAAAAGCTTCTGAATGCTGGCTCTGGCATCGGAGGCTAGGACATGCTGGCATGAGGAACTTGCACACTCTTGCAAGGAAAAAGCATGTCATAGGTGATGGGGAACGTTGCAGAAAACAAAAAAATTCCTACGGTTTCACCAAGATCCATCTAGGAGTTCATCTAGCAATGAGTGACCGGATTGCATCTACATACCTTTGTAGATCACGCGCGGAAGCGTTCAAAGAACGGGGATGAGGAAGGCGTACTCGACGTGATCCAAATCACCGGAGATCCTAGCGCCGAACGGACGGCACCTCCGCGTTCAACACACGTACGGTTAGCGTAACGTCTCCTTCTTCTTGATCCAGCAAGGGGGGAGGAGAGGTTGAGGGAGATGGCTCCAGCAGCAGCACGACGGCGTGGTGTTGATGGAGCTGCAGTACTCCGGCAGGGCTTCGCCAAGCACTATGGAGGAGGAGGAGGTGTTGGAGAGGGAGAGGGAGGCACCAAAGATCAAGGTAAGAAGTCCTCCATCTCCCCACTATATATAGGAGGGCCAAGGGGGGGCGGCCCTAGGAGATCTAATCTCCTAGGGGGGTGCGGCCAAGGGGAGGAATCCCTCCTCCCCAAGGCACCTAGGAGGTGCCTTTCCCTCCTAGGACCATTCCTTTAGGGTTTCCCCCACCCTAGGCGCATGGGCCCTAGGGGGAAGTGGCGCCCCAGCCCACTTTGGGCCGGATCCCTTCCCACTTCAGCCCATGGGGCCCTCCGGGATAGGTGGCCCCACCCGGTGGACCCCCCGGGACCCTTCCGGTGGTCCCGGTACAATACCGGTGACCCCGAAACTTGTCCCGATGGCCGAAATAGCACTTCCTATATGTAATTCTTTACCTCCGGACCATTCCGGAACTCCTCGTGACGTCCGGGATCTCATCCGGGACTCCGAACAACATTCGGGTTACTGCATATACATATCCCTACAACCCTAGCGTCACCGAACCTTAAGTGTGTAGACCCTATGGGTTCGGGAGACATGTAGACATGACCGAGATCGCTCTCCGGTCAATAACCAACAGCGGGATCTGGATACCCATGTTGGCTCCCACATGCTCCTCGATGATCTCATCGGATGAACCACGATGTCGAGGATTCAAGCAACCCCGTATACAATTCCCTTTGTCAATCGGTATGTTACTTGCCCGAGATCCGATCGTCGGTATCCCAATACCTCGTTCAATCTCGTTACCGGCAAGTCACTTTACTCGTACCATAATGCATGATCCCGTGACCAGACACTTGGTCACTCTGAGCTCATTATGATGATGCATTACCGAGTGGGCCCAGTGATACCTCTCCGTCATACGGAGTGACAAATCCCAGTCTTGATCCGTGTCAACCCAACAGACACTTTCGGAGATACCCGTAGTATACCTTTATAGTCACCCAATTACGTTGTGACGTTTGGTACACCCAAAGCACTCCTACGGTATCCGGGAGTTACACGATCTCATGGTCTAAGGAAAAGATACTTGACATTGGAAAACTCTAGCAAACGAACTATACGATCTTGTGCTATGTTTAGGATTGGGTCTTGTCCATCACATCATTCTCCTAATGATGTGATCTCGTTATCAATGACATCCAATGTCCATAGTCAGGAAACCATGACTATCTGTTGATCAACGAGCTAGTCAACTAGAGGCTTACTAGGGACATGTTGGTGTCTATTATTCACACATGTATTACGATTTCCGGATAACACAATTATAGCATGAATAAAGACAATTATCATGAACAAGGAAATATAATAATAATGCTTTTATTATTGCCTCTAGGGCATATTTCCAACAGTCTCCCACTTGCACTAGAGTCAATAATCTAGTTACATTGTGATGAATTGAACACCCATGGAATTCTGGTGTTGATCATGTTTTGCTCTAGGGAGAGGTTTAGTCAACGGATCTGCTACATTCAGGTCCGTGTGCATTTTACAAATATCTATGTCTCCATCTTGAACATTTTCACGAATGGAATTGAAGCGACGCTTGATGTGCCTTGTCTTCTTGTGAAACCTGGGCTCCTTGGCAAGAGCAATAGCTCCAGTGTTGTCACAAAAGAGCTTGATCGGCCCCGACGCATTGGGTATGACTCCTAGGTCGGTGATGAACTCCTTCACCCAAATTGCTTCATGCGCTGCCTCCGAGGCTGCCATGTACTCCACTTCACATGTAGATCCCGCCATGACGCTCTGCTTGCAACTGCACCAGCTTACTGCCCCACCATTCAAAATATACACGTATCCGGTTTGTGACTTAGAGTCATCTAGATCTGTGTCGAAGCTAGCGTCGACGTAACCCTTTATGACGAGCTCTTCGTCACCTCCATAAACGAGAAACATTTCCTTAGTCCTTTTCAGGTACTTCAGGATATTCTTGACCGCTGTCCAGTGTTCCTTGCCGGGATTACTTTGGTACCTTCCTACCAAACTTACGGCAAGGTTTACATCAGGTCTGGTACACAGCATGGCATACATAATAGAACCTATGGCTGAGGCATAGGGGATGACACTCATCTCTTCTATATCTTCTGCCATGGTCGGACATTGAGCCGAGCTCAATTTCACACCTTGCAACACAGGCAAGAACCCCTTCTTAGACTGATCCATATTGAACTTCTTCAATATCTTATCAAGGTATGTGCTTTGCGAAAGACCTATGAGGCGTCTTGATCTGTCTCTATAGATCTTGATGCCTAATATATAAGCAGCTTCTCCAAGGTCCTTCATTGAAAAACTCTTATTCAAGTAGGCCTTAATGATGTCCAAGAGTTCTATATCATTTCCCATCAAAAGTATGTCATCTACATATAATATGAGAAATGCTACAGAGCTCCCACTCACTTTCTTGTAAACGCAGGCTTCTCCATAAGTCTATGTAAACCCAAACGCTTTGATCATCTCATCAAAGCAAATGTTCCAACTCCGAGATGCTTGCACCGGCCCATAAATCGAGCGTTCGAGCTTGCACACCTTGTCAGCATTCTTAGGATCGACAAAACCTTCCGGCTGCATCATATACAATTCTTCCTTAAGGAAACCATTAAGGAATGTCGTTTTGACGTCCATTTGCCATATTTCATAATCATAGAATGCGGCAATCGCTAACATGATTCGGACGGACTTCAGCTTCGCTACCGGTGAGAAAGTCTCATCGTAGTCAACCCCTTGAACTTGTCGATAACCCTTAGCGACAAGCCGAGCTTTATAAATGGTCACATTACCATCCGCGTCTGTCTTCTTCTTAAAGATCCATTTATTTTCTATGGCTCGCCGCTCAACGGGCAAGTCAGTCAAAGTCCATACTTCGTTTTCATACATGGATCCTATCTCGGATTTCATGGCCTCTAGCCATTTGTCGGAATCCGGGCCCGCCATCGCTTCCTCATAGTTCGAAGGTTCACCGTTGTCTAACAACATGATTTCCAAGACAGGGTTGCCGTACCACTCTGGTGCGGAACGTGTCCTTGTGGACCTTCGAATTTCAGTAGCAGCTTGATCAGAAGTATCTTGATCATCATCATTAACTTCCTCTCTTGTCGGTGCAGGCACCTCAGAAACATTTTCTTGAGTTGCGCCATTTTCCGGTTCAAGAAGTAATACTTCATCAAGGTCTACTTTCCTCCCACTTACTTCTTTCGAGAGAAACTCTTTCTCTAGAAAGGACCCATTCTTGGCAACAAAGATCTTGCCTTCGGATCTGAGGTAGAAGGTATACCCAATAGTTTCTTTAGGGTATCCTATGAAGACGCATTTTTCCGATTTGGGTTCGAGCTTTTCAGGTTGAAGTTTCTTGACATAAGCATCGCATCCCCAAACTTTTAGAAACGACAGCTTAGGTTTCTTCCCAAACCATAATTCAAACGGTGTCGTCTCAACGGATTTTGACGGAGCCCTATTTAAACTGAATGCGGCAGTCTCTAAAGCATAGCCCCAAAAAGATAGCGGTAAATCGGCAAGAGACATCATAGATCGCACCATATCCAATAGAGTGCGATTACGACGTTCGGACACACCATTACGCTGAGGTGTTCCAGGCGGCGTGAGCTGTGAAACTATTCCACATTTTCTTAAGTGTGTGCCAAACTCGTGACTCAAGTATTCTCCCCACGATCTGATCGTAGAAACTTGATTTTTCTGTCACGTTGATTCTCAACCTCACTCTGAAATTCCTTGAACTTTTCAAAGGTCTCAGACTTGTGTTTCATTAAGTAGACATACCCATATCTACTCAAGTCATCAGTGAGGGTGAGAACATAGCGATAGCCACCGCGAGCCTCAACACTCATTGGACCGCACACATCAGTATGTATGATTTCCAATAAGTTGGTCGCTCGCTCCATTGTTCCTGAGAACGGAGTCTTGGTCATTTTACCCATGAGGCATGGTTCGCACGTGTCAAATGATTCATAATCAAGAGACTCTAAAAGTCAATCAGCATGGAGCTTCTTCATGCGTTTGACACCTACGTGACCAAGGCGGCAGTGCCACAAGTATGTGGGACTATCATTATCAATCTTACATCTTTTGGTACTCACACTATGAATATGTGTAGCATTACGCTCGAGATTCATTAAGAATAAACCATTTACCATCGGAGCATGACCATTGTAGCGACCAGACCTCAAACAGTCTGATCTCTGTGCTCCGGTGTCATCCCTGGATCAGTAATGCTGACACCACACGGTACTCGGAGGATTTATAGCAGAGTAGCAATCACACACTTATTACATCGAGTGTCTCAAAAGAGAACTTATTACAATAAATATGGCTTAAGGCCATCTAGTAACGATAACAGCGGAAAGCTTGGAAGATAAGTGAGTCCATCAACTCCAACGGCATCACTGAGTATAGAACCACGACCTAAAAACTCCTTAATCGTCGTCTGAAAAGTCTGCAACATTAACGTTGCAGCCCGAAAACGGGTCAGCACATGGAATATGCTGGCAAGGTAACACATAGAGAATAATGGAATGCAACTACTATACTATATGCATATTTGGCTGGTGGAAAGCTCTATGGTTACAGTTTTTGCATAAAGCCAATTTTTCCCTACTTCAAAGGAATAAATTTAATTACTATCATGGTGGTTGTTAAACATTGAGAATGGTTGACAGCATTCTCAATCCCAATTAAGTAACATCATTAAAATCCCACAATATTAATTTTAGAGTAACATGTTGAGATTCACATGATAATCCAGGTACTAGATACTCAAGATGTCCATAACCGGGGACACAGCTAATCATGGTTAGTTTATTACACTCTGCAGAGGTTTGCGCACTTTTCCCCACAAGACTCGATCGCCTCCGTTTGGTTTCTCGCACTGCAGGGTGTTTGAGAAGACGGATGACCGAGACACAGTCTTTCAGAAGCGCTAGCACCTTACGACGGGTAGACCGGTACACCTACTTTCCCCTACATCTGCTAGTCTACCACTGTAATAGTTCGCACAACTTAGTCAACTATGCCAGAGCCCATAATGGCTTGTGGCTGCACACGGAAGTTTCTAGCATGAATAATCTCATGATCCCTTTGAGCCTGGGTGGTAGTCCAAAGAAAACAGGCAAGTCCTGGTAACCCCAGGTGCCTCAATCCACCCAGATGTGTGTTAGGTTGCCACCTTAGATAAACCCTTAATTATAAATCTCACATCTGTCATGAATATCACTCACTCAATCCACGTCTACTGGCATAGCATGGCATAATAAGCAAACGTAGAAGTAACTCCCAAAGGTTTGATAATAAACAGGTAATAGGTACTACCTCATCTACTTCCCATCCCACAATTTAATTAGATCCTAATCATGCAATGTGTGAGGATTGATCTAATGCAATAAAACTGGGTTGTAGAAAAGGTATGATCAAAGTGTTACTTGCCTTGCTGATGATCCGCGTAACCTAGAGATTCAACGTAACAGGCGGCGCACTCCGGGTATTCTATCGCAGACAAACAACAAGCATACAATAAGTACTCATCTAATGCACAGGTAAAACTCAAATAGAAGATCTAATCAGAAAGTTCAACTTAAGAACCCTGGTTGGCAAAAAGAATCAAATCGAACGAAGCAAAAGAAATCAAACGGCGAAAGAAAACAACTTCGTTCTAGTAATCTGGATCTAGGGCAAATTTTACAGTAGCAAAAACATGTTTAAGTTGATTATTCGGAAAGAGGGTTTCGAGACGAAACTCCAGGCGCTTGAATCGCCTGATTCCGATAAATGAGCGAAAAGTTATACTAAAACGAAAATCGGATCAGAAATCGCGATCAGAAAATAATCGCGGAAAATCCGACGAAAAAGAAAAACGACAAACAGAATTTTTTTAAAAAAAACTGCACAGAAAACGAGGCGGCGGCGAACCTCGAAAGGCGCGCGGCTCCGGCGGCGGCGGGCGGCGGCGGCGGCCTGTGGCTAGGGTTAGGGTTCGGTTCGGTGGGCTGGCTCTCTCCCTCGGGCGCTATATAAAGGCCCCCGGCCGGCGGTGTCCAGGCCGAATACGGCCCGTAGTCGGTTCGGGTTTTTTTTTAAATCCGCTCGGAAGAAAAATAAAAAGAAATACTAAACGGACTCCAAAAATCATGAAATAAATTTTGCCGGGTTCCTAAAATCAAGCCCGATAAAGTGAACATTTATCTGAGCCCAAACTACAACTTTGAAAAACGCACATTTTTCCTAAATTCAAAAAAAATACCAAAAAACTCTGAAATAAAACTTATTTGATTTTTTATTAAATCCTAAATATTTCTATATTTTGGGAAAGTCATTTTATTCCCTCTCTCATATTTTTGTAATAGAAATAATTGATGATAAAATAAATAAAATCAAATGATCCTGTTTACATAATTTGAGAAAACTCAAATACGTAAATAACGAAATCCCCAACTCTCTCCGTGGGTCCTTGAGTTGCTTAGGATTTTCTAGGATCAAAACCAAAAGCAAAATAAAATATGATATGCGTGATGACCTAATGTATAACATTCCAAATTGAAAATTTGGGATGTTACAAACCTACCCCCCTTAAGATGAATCTCGCCCTCGAGATTCGGGTTGGCTAGAAAATAGGTGAGGGTGGTCTTTGAGAAAATCTTCCTCTCGCTCCCAGGTGGCTTCATCCTCCGTATGGTGGCTCCACTGAACTTTGCAAAACTTGATAACCTTGCTGCGAGTAACTCGGCTGGCAAACTCAAGAATCTTGACTGGTTTCTCCTCATAGGTCAAATTGTTATCCAACTGAATTGCTTCTAATGGCATTGTGTCTCTCAAAGGTATGTCAGTCATCTCCGCGTGACACTTCTTTAACTGAGAAACGTGAAACACATCATGCACTCCGGCCAATCCTTCTGGCAATTCCAACTTGTAGGCCACTTCTCCCATATGCTCCAAAACTCGATATGGTCCTACAAATAGTGGCGCTAACTTCCCCTTAACTCCAAAGCGCTTAATCCCTCGAAGTGGGGATACTCGAAGATAAGCTCTATCTCCGACTTCGTAAACTGTCTCCTTGCGTTTAGAATCTGCGTAGCTCTTCTGTCTGGACTGGGCTACCTTGAGCCTATCGCGAATCAACTTCACCTTCTGTTCAGACTCTTTAATCAGATCTGGTCCAAACAACTGGCGGTCTCCAACTTCGTCCCATGACAACGGTGTCCTGCACCTCCTTCCGTACAAAGCTTCGAAAGGTGCCATCTTCAAACTGGTCTGATAGCCATTATTGTAAGAAAACTCTGCATATGGCAAATTATCGTCCCAACTAGATCCATAATCTAGTGCACAAGCTCTCAGCATATCCTCCAAAATCTGATTGACTCTCTCAGTCTGTCCATCTGTCTGCGGGTGAAAAGATGTACTAAACTCTAGCCTGGTACCTAAAGTCTCATGCAACTGCTTCCAGAATTTTGAGGTAAACTGGGTTCCTCTATCTGATACGATGCTCCTCGAAACTCCATGCAAACATACGATCCTGGTCATGTATATCTTTGCCAACTTAGCACTTGTGTAAGTGGTCTTTACTGGGATGAAATGTGCTACCTTCATCAATCGATCAACTACAACCCAAATCGAGTCATAGCCTGAACGAGTCCTTGGTAATCCCGTGATAAAATCCATGCCTAGCTTATCCCACTTCTATTCGGGTATCGGCAATGGTTGCTACAATCCTGCTGGCTTCTAATGTTCTGTCTTTACTCTCTGACATACATCACAAACTGCTACATACTCCGCAATATCCTTCTTCATTCCGGTCCACCAGAAAATATCCTTCAAATCCAAATACATCTTGGTATTTCCTGGGTGAATCGAACACGGTGAATCATGTGCCTCTTGCAGAATCAACTTTCTGATCTCCGGGTTTTTGGGCACATAAACACGGTCTTCAAACCATAGGGTGTCGTGCTCATCCTCACGAAATTCTTTAGCTTTTCTTTTGCTTAGTTTCTCCTTTATAGCGGCAATCTCTTTGTCAGTTTTCTGAGCTTCTCTGATTCTATCCATCAGGGTTGACTGAATTTCCAATGCTGCTACATAGCCTCTCGGAACTATTTCCATGCTTAGTTCACGAAAATTTTCTTCTAACTCCTTGGGTATTTCTCCCGTCATTAGTGTATTGACATGACTCTTACGGCTCAATGCATCAGCTACTACATTAGCCTTCCCGGGATGATAATGCAATTTCATATCATAATCTTTGATAAGCTCCAACCATCTCCTTTGTCTGAGATTCAACTCCTTCTGCGTGAAAATGTACTTCAAACTCTTATGATCCGTGTACACCTCACAATGATTTCCGATGAGGAAATGTCTCCATGTCTTCAATGCATGCACTACGGCTGCTAACTCCAAATCATGTGTAGCATAATTCAATTCATGGGGCTTCAGTTGTCGTGAAGCATACGAAACAACTCTTCCTTCCTGCATAAGCACTGCTCCAAGTCCTCGACGTGAAGCGTCGCAATACACCTCATAATCCTTGGTTTGATCTGGCAAAATCAATACTGGTGAGGTAACCAAACGTTTCTTCAACTCCTGGAAACTTGCCTCACAATCCTCTGTCCATTTGAACTTAGTATCCTTCTTCAACAACTCCGTCATAGGTTTTGCAATCTTTGAGAAATTCTTAATAAATCTCCGGTAGTATCCTGCGAGTCCAAGAAAACTCCGGATCTCTCCAACTGTTGTTGGTGCTTCCCACTTGGTCACGGTTTCAACTTTAGTGGGATCTACTGCTATACCTTCTCCAGTTATAACGTGTCCGAGGAATCCTACTTCCTTCAACCAAAACTCACATTTGCTGAATTTGGCATATAACTGATGTTCTCTGAGCTTTCCAAGTACCAAACGCAAATGCTCCTTATGCTCCTCTTCATTCTTCGAATATACCAGGATATCATCAATGAACACTACGACGAACTTATCCAAAAACTCCATAAACACTTTGTTCATCATGTTCATAAAATAGGCAGGCGCGTTAGTCAGTCCAAATGACATAACGGTATACTCATATAGTCCATATCTTGTGGTGAAAGCTGTCTTCGGGAATATCCTGTTCTCGAATCTTCAACTGGTGGTATCCTGATCGCAAATCGATCTTGGAAAACACTTTAGCTCCTTGCAATCGATCAAACAGATCGTTGATCATTGGTAGTGGGTACTTGTTCTTGATCGTTAATTCATTCAATCCTCGATAATCAACAACCATCCTTAACGATCCATCCTTCTTCTCCACTAAAAGTACTGGCGATCCCCAAGGCGAAGAACTTGGGCGAATATATCCCTTATCCAGTAACTCCTTAATCTGCTTCTTAATTTCCACCAAATCCTTTGCTGGCATCTATATGGTCTCTTTGATATTGGCCCAGTGCCTGGCAAAAGCTCAATCAAAAACTCAATGTCTCTATCTGGTGGCATGCCTGGCAACTCTTTGGGGAATACATCAGGAAAATCCTTTACCACTGGTACTTCCTCCTGCACAACTCCTGATAAGGATTTTACTTGTGTCCTGTTTGACGTATGCCGGGATACATACTTGATCCTTCTTCCTTCTGGCGTTGTGAGCAAAATTGTCTTACTGGCGCAATCGATGTTTCCTCCATACATCGACAGCCAATCCATACCAAGAATCACATCCAGACCTTGGGATTCCAAAATAATTAAATCCGTTGGGAAAACATGCCTTCCTATACTTAATGGCACTTGAAAACATCCTTGACTGGCCATGTACTCCGCTCCTGGTGAGCTTACTAGCATAGGTGTTTTAAGAATCCTAGTGGGCAAACTATACTTTTCCACAAATCCCCTTGATATGTATGAATGCGATGCACGAGTATCAAAAAGAACGAGTGCAGTAAATGACTTAACCAAAAACTTACCTACTGCATCGGGCTGAGCTTCAACCTCCTCCACGCTAACGTGGTTCACCCGTCCCCTATTGAAAGGGTTCGGCTTCTTTCCAGAACTCCCATTGCCATTTTGTCCTTCAGGACAGTCATTTGCATAATGTCCTGGCTTCGAACACTTATAGCAAGTGACGTGGCTCAAATCCTTCTTGGCTGGGGTTGATGGGGTGCTGCGGTTCTGTCCATTACTTCCTCCATTCCCATTACCATTCTTAGTGCCATTGTGATTGTGCGAGCTACCTACTCCATGGGTATGCTGAAAATATCCTCCTGGTCTAGGGGTAAAACGAGGCTTCTGCTGAGCTCCTGAATTATACTTTCCTTGTCCATACTTCCTCTTGCGGTTCTCAATTTGCTGCTGCTTCCCTTCAATCATAAGAGCACGATCTACCAACTCCTGGTAGTTGTTGAAGGTGGCTACCATCAACTGCATACTCAATTCATCATTCAGTCCTTCCAGGAATTTCTCCTGCTTAGCTGCATCCGTAGCAACGTCATCTGGGGCATAACGTGCTAACTTACTAAACTCCTCCACATACTGGCCAACTGTCCGTCCTCCTTGGCGCAAGTTACGAAACTCACGCTTCTTCATGGCCATTGCTCCTGCTGAAACATGGGCGGTACGAAAAGCCTGCTGAAACTGGTCCCATGTGACAGTGTCGATTGGGAAGGTGGCTGTGAAATTCTCCCACCAAGATGCTGCGGGTCCTTCTAACTGATGTGCGGCAAACTTAACCTTCTCCACATCTGTGCATCCTGCTGTGGTCAACTCCCTAGCTATCTTGCGGAGCCAATCATCTGCTACTATCGGCTCGGTGCTACTGGAAAACACCGGCGGATTCAGCCTAAGAAAACGGGCTAAGTGGTCAACAGGTGGTGGTGGTGGTGGTGGGTTGTTTTTGTTGTTCTCCTGATTCTGATTCTGAACTAGCAACTGCATCAAGGTGTTCTGCTGCTGGATCAACTGGGTGAGCTCCGGCGGAAAGGCAAATCCGGGGTCACGTCTTGGAGGCATCTGAGAGTTTAGAAAAGATGAGATATAAGAATAGAGGGGGTCTAAAGGGAAAACACTACCCATATGCACATGAGGCAAAAGCACACAATTCACTTCAATCAATCAAACAAGACATACAATTGATCTAACTATCGCAAAAGTGCTCGGACTACTATATTTACATGGTGGACTACTACTACTGATGAGGTGGTCTACTAGAAATATTCTACGGTTGGAGACTCCATGATATCTGCTCCTGCTTCATCAACATAGTCATCATCGCTACTATCTTGTTCCGAGTCGGTGGCGTCAATGATGATGTAGTCCTCCGAGCTAATCTCCTTGGGTTCCTCATCTTCATCTACTGGTGTAGGGCCTCCCATAAATATTCCAATCTTCTTGATCAGATCGTCATTCTTCTCCACCAGTACTTCAATTTCTTCTTCATAACCTTCGCATGTAGCCTTGAGTTCTTCCTCCAGTTCCTTAATTCTAGTCCTAGCCTTCTTCAGATCTATCATGTCGGCGCACATCTGATTCTCCTGGCGTCGAATGTGCTGATTTAACTCCTGGATAAAAGCTGCAATTGATCTATCCTTCCTGGTGCTGATCATCTCCCAGTGTTCATCTCGGCGCCCACAAATCTGGTAGATAGTATCCTTGAGATCCTTGCGGTAGACTTCTCCAATGCGTCCCATGGCGATGTGAGCTGCCATGCTCTTTCCTAGACTCCAAGTTGGGGCATCAAAAGAAAACTCTATGGGCTCAGTGACTGGCATGAATGTCCTTCCTGGAATTTGAACTTGTATCATCCAGCGCTCTTCTTCAGGTAAGGTGGCGTTGTAGGTTCCCGTGAAGCTTGGTATTCCTATGTTCAGGTATCTAGTGACTTCCTTCAAGTGGCGTCCAAAGGGTGTGTCTTCATCTGGTTGTGTGAACTTGTTACTTGCATCCGCCATCCTAAAGAGTAGAAAAGATGAGAGGTCAGAAGAGAAGAGAGTGAGTAGTGATCTAGGTCTTTAGCTTAGTGGTCGTGTCCTACAGTCAGCGTGTGCTCTGATACCATCTCTGTAGCGACCAGACCTCAAACAGTCTGATCTCTGTGCTCCGTTGTCATCCCTGCATCAGTAATGCTGACACCACACAGTACTCGGAGGATTTATAGCAGAGTAGCAATCACACACTTATTACATCGAGTGTCTCAAAAGAGAACTTATTACAATAAATATGGCTTAAGGCCATCTAGTAACGATAACAGCGGAAAGCTTGGAAGATAAGTGAGTCCATCAACTCCAACGGCATCACTGAGTATAGAACCACGACCTAAAAACTCCTTAATCGTCGTCTGAAAAGTCTGCAACATTAACGTTGCAGCCCGAAAACGGGTCAGCACATGGAATATGCTGGCAAGGTAACACATAGAGAATAATGGAATGCAACTACTATACTATATGCATATTTGGCTGGTGGAAAGCTCTATGGTTACAGTTTTTGCATAAAGCCAATTTTTCCCTACTTCAAAGGAATAAATTTAATTACTATCATGGTGGTTGTTAAACATTGAGAATGGTTGACAGCATTCTCAATCCCAATTAAGTAGCATCATTAAAATCCCACAATATTAATTTTAGAGTAACATGTTGAGATTCACATGATAATCCAGGTACTAGATACTCAAGATGTCCATAACCGGGGACACGGCTAATCATGATTAGTTTATTACACTCTGCAGAGGTTTGCGCACTTTTCCCCACAAGACTCGATCGCCTCCGTTTGGTTTCTCGCACTGCAGGGTGTTTGAGAAGACGGATGACCGAGACACAGTCTTTCAGAAGCGCTAGCACCTTACGACGGGTAGACCGGTACACCTACTTTCCCCTACATCTGCTAGTCTACCACTGTAATAGTTCGCACAACTTAGTCAACTATGCCAGAGCCCATAATGGCTTGTGGCTGCACACGGAAGTTTCTAGCATGAATAATCTCATGATCCCTTTGAGCCTGGGTGGCAGTCCAAAGAAAACAGGCAAGTCCTGGTAACCCCAGGTGCCTCAATCCACCCAGATGTGTGTTAGGTTGCCACCTTAGATAACCCTTAATTATAAATCTCACATCTGTCATGGATATCACTCACCTAATCCACGTCTACTGGCATAGCATGGCATAATAAGCAAACGTAGAAGTAACTCCCAAAGGTTTGATAATAAACAGGTAATAGGTACTACCTCATCTACTTCCCATCCCACAATTTAATTAGATCCTAATCATGCAATGTGTGAGGATTGATCTAATGCAATAAAACTGGGTTGTAGAAAAGGTATGATCAAAGTGTTACTTGCCTTGCTGATGATCCGCGTAACCTAGAGATTCAACGTAACAGGCGGCGCACTCCGGGTATTCTATCGCAGACAAACAACAAGCATACAATAAGTACTCATCTAATGCACAGGTAAAACTCAAATAGAAGATCTAATCAGAAAGTTCAACTTAAGAACCCTGGTTGGCAAAAAGAATCAAATCGAACGAAGCAAAAGAAATCAAACGGCGAAAGAAAACAACTTCGTTCTAGTAATCTGGATCTAGGGCAAATTTTACAGTAGCAAAAACATGTTTAAATTGATTATTCGGAAAGAGGGTTTCGAGACGAAACTCCAGGCGCTTGAATCGCCTGATTCCGATAAACGAGCGAAAAGTTATACTAAAACGAAAATCGGATCAGAAATTGCGATCAGAAAATAACCGCGGAAAATCCGACGAAAAAGAAAAACGACGAACAGAAAAAAAAATTTAAAAAAAACTGCACAGGAAACGAGGCGACGGCGAACCTCGAAAGGCGCGCGGCTCCGGCGGCGGCGGCGGCGGCCTGGGGCTAGGGTTAGGGTTCGGTTCAGTGGGCTGGCTCTCTCCCTCGGGCGCTATATAAAGGCCCCCGGCCGGCGGTGTCCAGGCCGAATACGGCCCGTAGTCGGTTCGCGTTTTTTTTTAAATCCGCTCGGAAGAAAAATAAAAAGAAATACTAAACGGACTCCAAAAATCACGAAATAAATTTTGCCGGGTTCCTAAAATCAAGCCCGATAAAGTGAACATTTATCTGGGCCCAAACTACAACTTTGAAAAACGCGCATTTTTCCTAAATTCAAAAAAAAATACCGAAAAACTCCGAAATAAAACTTATTTGATTTTTTTATTAAATCCTCAATATTTCTATATTTTGGGAAAGTCATTTTATTCCCTCTCTCATATTTTTGTAATAGAAATAATTGATGATAAAATAAATAAAATCAAATGATCCTGTTTACATAATTTGAGAAAACTCAAATACGTAAATAACGAAATCCCCAACTCTCTCCGTGGGTCCTTGAGTTGCTTAGGATTTTCTAGGATCAAAACCAAAAGCAAAATAAAATATGATATGCGTGATGACCTAATGTATAACATTCCAAATTGAAAATTTGGGATGTTACAACCATAAAACATATCTCTCATATAAATAGAACAACCATTATTCTCGGATTTAAATGAGTAGCCATCTCGTATTAAACGAGATCCTGATACAATGTTCATGCTCAAACTTGTCACTAAATAACAATTATTGAGGTTCAAAACTAATCCCGTAGGTAAATGTAGAGGTAGCGTGCCGACGACGATCACATCGACCTTGGAACCATTCCCGACGCGCATCGTCACCTCGTCCTTCGCCAGTCTCCGCTTATTCCGCAGCTCCTGCTTTGAGTTACAAATGTGAGCAACTGCACCGGTATCAAATACCCAGGAGCTACTACGAGTACTGGTAAGGTACACATCAATTACATGTATATCACATATACCTTTCGTTTTGCCGGCCTTCTTGTCCGCTAAGTATTTGGGGCAGTTCCGCTTCCAGTGACCACTTTCCTTGCAATAAAAGCACTCAGTCTCGGGCTTGGGTCCATTCTTTGGCTTCTTTCCGGCAGCTTGCTTGCCGGGCGCGGCAACTCCCTTGCCGTCCTTCTTGAAGGCTTTCTTACCCTTGCCCTTTTTGAACTTAGTGGTTTTATTCACCATCAACACTTGATGTTCCTTTTTGACTTCTACCTTTGCTGATTTCAGCATTGCAAATACTTCAGGAATGGTCTTTTCCATCCCCTGCATATTGAAGTTCATCACAAAGCTCTTGTAGCTCGGTGGAAGCGACTGAAGGATTCTATCAATGACCGCGTCATCCGGGAGATTAACCCCCAGCTGAGTCAAGCGGTTATGCAACCCAGACATAGTGAGTATGTGCTCACTGACAGAACTGTTTTCCTCCATCTTACAGCTGAAGAACTTGTCGGAGACTTCATATCTCTCGACCCGGGCATGAGCTTGGAAAACCATTTTTAGCTCTTCGAACATCTCATATGCTCCGTGTCTCTCAAAACGCTTTTGGAGCCCCGGCTCTAAGCTGTAAAGCATGCCGCACTGAACGAGGGAGTATTCATCAGTACGTGCCTGCCAGGCGTTCATAACGTCTTGTTCTGCAGGGAGAATAGGTGCGTCACCTAGCGGTGCTTGTAGGACATAATCTTTCTTGGCAGCTATGAGGATGATCCTCAGGTTCCGGACCCAGTCTGTGTAGTTGCTGCCATCGTCTTTCAGCTTGGTTTTCTCTAGGAACGCATTGAAGTTGAGGACTACGTTGGCCATTTGATCTACAAGACATATTGTAAAGATTTTAGACTAAGTTCATGATAATTAAGTTCATCTAATCAAATTATTCAATGAACTCCCACTTAGATAGACATCCCTCCAGTCATCTAAGTATAACATGATCCGAGTTAACTAGGCCGTGTCCGATCATCACGTGAGACGGACTAGTCAACGTCGGTGAACATCTTCATGTTGATCGTATTTTCTATACGACTCATGCTCGACCTTTCGGTCTTCTGTGTTCCGAGGCCATGTCTGTACATGCTAGGCTCGTCAAGTCAACCTAAGTGTTTTGCATGTGTAAATCTGTCTTACACCCATTGTATGTGAACGTTAGAATCTATCACACCCGATCATCACGTGGTGCTTCGAAACAACGAACTGTCGCAACGGTGCACAGTTAGGGGGAACACTTTCTTGAAATTATTATGAGGGATCATCTTATTTACTACCGTCGTTCTAAGCAAACAAGATGCAAAAACATGATAAACATCACATGCAATCAAATAATAATAGTGACATGATATGGCCAATATCACATAGCTTCTTTGATCTCCATCTTGGGGCTCCATGATCATCTTGTCACCGGCATGACACCATGATCTCCATCATCATGATCTCCATCATCGTGTCTCCATGAAGTTTCTCGCCAAATGTTACTTCTACTACTATGGCTAACAGGTTTAGCAATAAAGTAAAGTAATTTACATGGCGTTTCTCAATGACACGCAGGTCATACAAAAATAAAGACAACTCCTATGGCTCCTACCGGTTGTCATAATCATCGACATGCAAGTCGTGATTCCTATTACAATAGCATGAACATCTCATACATCACATATATATCATTCATCATTCATCACAACTTTGGCCATATCATATCACAAAGCACTTGCTGCAAAAACAAGTTAGACGTCCTCTAATTGTTGTTGCAAGTTTTACGTGGCTGAAGTAGGGTTCTAGCAAGAACGTTTTCTTACCTATGTGAAAGCCACAACGTGATTTGTCAACTTCTATTTACCCTTCATAAGGAACCTTTTCATCGAATCCGCTCCAACTAAAGTAGGAGAGACAGACACCCGCCAGCCACCTTATGCAACTTGTGCATGTTAGTCGGTGGAACCGGTCTCACGTAAGCGTACGTGTAAGGTTGGTCCGGGCCGCTTCATCCCACAATACCGTTGAAGCAAGATAAGACTAGTAGCGGCAAGAAAGTTGACAACATCAACGCCCACAACAAATTGTGTTCTACTCGTGCAAGAGAACTACGCATAGACCTAGCTCATGATGCCACTGATGGGGAACGTTGCAGAAAACAAAAAATTTCCTACGGTTTCACCAAGATCCATCTAGGAGTTCATCTAGCAACGAGTGATCGGATTGCATCTACATACCTTTGTAGATCACGTGCAGAAGTGTTCAAAGAACGGGGATGAGGAAGGCGTACTCGACGTGATCCAAATCACCGGAGATCCTAGCGCCGAACGGACGGCACCTCCGCGTTCAACACACGTATGGTTAGCGTAACGTCTCCTTCTTCTTGATCCAGCAAGGGGGAAGGAGAGGTTGAGGGAGATGGCTCCAGCAGCAGCACGACGGCGTGGTGTTGATGGAGCTGCAGTACTCCGGCAGGGCTTCGCCAAGCACTATGGAGGAGGAGGAGGTGTTGGAGAGGGAGAGGGAGGCACCAAAGATCAAGGTAAGAAGTCCTCCATCTCCCCACTATATATAGGATGGCCAAGGGGGGGGCGCCGGCCCTAGGAGATCCAATCTCCTAGGGGGTGCGGCCAAGGGGAGGAATCCCTCCTCCCCAAGGCACTTAGGAGGTGCCTTCCCCTCCTAGGACTCTTCCTTTAGGGTTTCCCCCACCCTAGGCGCATGGGCCCTAGGGGGAAGTGGCGCCCCAGCCCACTTTGGGCTGGATCCCTTCCCACTTCAGCCCATGGGGCCCTCCGGGATAGGTGGCCCCACCCGGTGGATCCCCCGGGACCCTTCCGGTGGTCCCGGTACAATACCGGTGACCCCGAAACTTGTCCCGATGACCGAAATAGCACTTCCTATATATAATTCTTTACCTCCGGACCATTCCGGAACTCCTCGTGACGTCCGGGATCTCATCCGGGACTCCGAACAACATTCGGGTTACTGCATATACATATCCCTACAACCCTAGCGTCACCGAACCTTAAGTGTGTAGACCCTACGGGTTCGGGAGACATGTAGACATGACCGAGATCGCTCTCCGGTCAATAACCAACAGCGGGATCTGGATACCCATGTTGGCTCCCACATGCTCCTCGATGATCTCATCGGATGAACCACGATGTCGAGGATTCAAGCAACCCCGTATACAATTCCCTTTGTCAATCGGTATGTTACTTGCCCGAGATCCGATCGTCGGTATCCCAATACCTCGTTCAATCTCGTTACTGGCAAGTCACTTTACTCGTACCGTAATGCATGATCCCGTGACCAGACACTTGGTCACTCTGAGCTCATTATGATGATGCATTACCGAGTGGGCCCAGTGATACCTCTCCGTCATACGGAGTGACAAATCCCAGTCTTGATCCGTGTCAACCCAACAGACACTTTCGGAGATACCCGTAGTATACCTTTATAGTCACCCAGTTACGTTCTGACGTTTGGTACACCCAAAGCACTCCTACGGTATCCAGGAGTTACACGATCTCATGGTCTAAGGAAAAGATACTTGACATTGGAAAACTCTAGCAAACGAACTATACGATCTTGTGCTATGTTTAGGATTGGGTCTTGTCCATCACATCAGTCTCCTAATGATGTGATCTCGTTATCAATGACATCCAATGTCCATAGTCAGGAAACCATGACTATCTGTTGATCAATGAGCTAGTCAACTAGAGGCTTACTAGGGACATGTTGGTGTCTATTATTCGCACATGTATTACGATTTCCGGATAACACAATTATAGCATGAATAAAGACAATTATCATGAACAAGGAAATATAATAATAATGCTTTTATTATTGCCTCTAGGGCATATTTCCAACAATAGGCATCGAGGGCGTCAAGTTCAAGAAGGATCACTTATGCGGTGCCTGTGAAGCAGGAAAGATGACGAGGGCCAAGCATCCCTCGAAGACAATCATGACAACGACTCAACCCTTCGAACTGCTCCACATGGACCTTTTCGGTCCCACTCATTACTCAACTGTTACTACTACTGCTTGTCTCTATGGCTTTGTCATTATTGATGATTATTCAAGATATACTTGGGTGCATATAATCCTCTACAAGTCTGAAGTGCCGGATGTCTTCAGACGCTTCGCCAATCGAGCCATGAACAACTATGGCGTCAAGATCAAGCACATCAGAAGTGAAAAAGGCACTGAATTCAAGAACACTGGCCTAGACACTTATCTTGATACTTTGGGCATCACACATGAATTCTTAGCTCCGTACACGCCGCAGCAGAATGGCGTCATGGAACGCAAGAACAGAACACTTATTGAGATTGCCCGGACGATGCTTGATGAATACAAGACTCCAAGAAAGTTTTGGCCTGAAGCCATTGATACTGCATGCCATATCATCAACCGTGTTTATCTTCACAAGCTTCTGAACAAGACATCCTATGAGCTCCTTACTGGCAAGAAGCCAAATGTTAGTTACTTCAGAGTATTTGGTGCCAGGTGCTGGATCAAGGATCCACATCACACTTCAAAATTTACACCGAAAGCACATGAAGGTTTTATGCTTGGATATGGAAAGGATTCGCACTCCTACAGAGTCTTCAACCTCTTTCACTATAAAGTGGTTGAAACTGTGGATGTGTGGTTCGATGAGACTAATGGCTCGCAAAGAGAGCACCTGCCAAATGTGCTACATGAAGTTCCATCCAGTGAATCAATCAAACTTATGGGAACTAGAGAAATCATACCATCCGAAGCTCGGCCTGAAGAGGAACTTATCATCTCTGCACCTGATCAACATGAAGACAATGCTCAGCCTAAAGACAATCCTTCTAACGATGACAATGATCAGCAAGAGCAAAATCTTCGTCCTGTTCATCCTCGTGTTACAAATGAAGTACAGATTGAGAGGATAATTGATAGCATCAATGCACCAGGTCCACTCACTCGTTCAAGGGCAACACAGCTAGCAAAATTCTTGGGCACTTCACATTCATCTCAATATCTGAACCCAAGAAAGTTGATGAAGCCTTCATGGAACCTAAATGGATTCAAGCCATGCAAGAAGAGCTTCAGCAGTTTGAGCTGAATAATGTATGGGAACTGGTTAAGCATCCTGATCCTCATAAGCACAATATAATAGGCACTAAATGGATATATCGCAACAAGCAAGATGAGCATGGTCAAGTTGTCAGAAACAAAGCTCGTCTTGTTGCTCAAGGATATACTCAAGTTGAAGGGATTGACTTCGATGAAACATTTGCTCCTGTGGCTAGGCTTGAAGCTATACGCATACTGCTGGCCTATGCAAATCATCATAACATTCTTCTGTATAAAATGGATGTGAAGAGCGCTTTTCTCAATGGCAAGATTGAAGAAGAAGTGTCTGTTGCACAACCGCCTGGCTTTGAAGATCCAAAACATCCTGACATGGTGTACAAGCTCAACAAGGCACTGTATGGCCTCAAACAAGCCCCTCGGGCTTGGTATGACACACTCAAAGACTTCCTGAAGAGCAAAGGCTTCAAACCTGGTTCCCTGGACCCTAATCTCTTCACGAAGACATATGATGGTGAACTGTTTGTGTGCCAAATATATGTGGATGACATTATCTTCGGCTGCACTAATCAAAAATACAGTGAAGAGTTTGGATATATGATGCAAGAGCAATATCAGATGTCCATGATGGGTGAGCTGAAGTTTTTCCTTGGTCTTCAAATACGTCAGCAACACAACGGCATTTTTATATCTCAAGAGAAATACCTCAAAGATTGCCTGAAGAAATTTGGAATGCAAGACTGCAAAGGCTACATGACGCCAATGCTAGCCAAACACCATCTGGGTCCCGACGACAATGGTAAAGAGTTCGATCAAAAGGTATACCGCTCCATGATTGGTTCTTTGCTTTATTTATGTGCATCTAGGCCAGATATCATGCTTAGTGTTTGCATGTGTGCCCGGTTCCAAGCGGCACCAAAGGAATCACATCACTTAGCTGTGAAGCGAATTCTTAGATATTTGGCTCACAACCCAACACTAGGATTATGGTATCCAAAGGGCTCAGAGTTTGATCTAGTTGGATTCTCGGATGCTGATTATGCTGGTGACAAGGTGGATCACAAGTCTACATCAGGCACATGTCATTTTCTGGGAAGATCACTTGTATGTTGGTCTTCAAAGAAGCAGAACTGTGTATCTCTCTCCACTGCTGAATCTGAATACATTGTTGCTGGATCTTGCTGCGCTCAGCTTCTATGGATGAAGCAAACACTCAAAGACTATGGCATTCATCTGAAGCAAGTGCCACTCTACTGCGACAACGAAAGCACCATCAAGATTGCCAACAACCCAGTTCAGCACTCGAAGACAAAGCACATTGAAATTCGTCATCACTTTCTCAGAGATCATGTTATGAAGGAAGATATTGATATCATACACGTCAACACTAAAGAGCAATTGGCAGATATCTTCACCAAGCCCTTGGATGAGAAGAGGTTTTGCAAGTTACGGTGTGATCTAAATATCTTGGAATCCTCAAATGTCTTGTGATCAGGCGCACATCCTAACACTTAAGCATGTTGATGACTTAGATGTGCAACACACGAAGTAAAGTATATCTTCAATCAATGAAGACTTACATTCTTAGTGTGAATATATTAACGTGGAATTTGACTTCGGAGCGCCACGATAATTGTGCATCGTGTCTGGGTCTAATATTTCCTATACGGTGGGTAATGCCACCACCAATTTTTTTCCCTTTGAAGTGTTTTTCTCATGGCGTTACATTTGCAAAGTCTTCGCATTTTGTTTGTATTCTATGTTAAAATGTCCTCATGTTTATCTTCATCATACTGATTTGGTTTCTGTCCTCTACAGCATTCACTTATAGCTATGGCTTCTTGCTGAATCTTTTGAACTAAGTGAATGTGATCGGACCCTAACCCCTCTATGCTTCTTTCCTAAGTCTATCTATCCAAATCATATGCATTCTATTGACACTGTCAAAATGTCTTCTCTGCATCCTTGTCAACAGAAGACACAGAGACAAACATTAATCCGTTTTCAATGCTAAATCCTTTCACCTGAAACCCGGAGAAGTGGGAACGACCACCCGACAATCCAGACGTGCGTGGGAACGTGGAACAACCTCCGATGTGTTGCATGATAGCCACGTGTCCTTCAGATGTGAATCGCCAGGGGCACCTGTCTAATAACACTGTGCCGTCCCTATCCCTATAAATACACGTCTCACCATAGTCATTATCCCTTCTTACACTCTCGCACAAACCCTAGCGCCACCGCTAGCCCTCGACGATGTCGGCGACAAAGCACTTAGCTGCCGCGACCTCACCGACGCCGTCTTCACGCCGGCCACGGACATCGTCTTCTCCGCCGTCGCCGTAGGTGTCCTCCGTCTCCAAGTTAGGGCACGAAAGATCGAATTGCTCGGCCTCCTCTCCCACTCCGTCTAGCAGTTCTTCGTGTGGTATATAAAACCTCATTTTTACGGCCCCTTTGATCCTATAGATTCATCATTTTCTACCACAAGCAGTTTCTATTCACACAAGTTGAATCTATTTCATACTGCATCTCATAATATGCCTAGTATGTTCACTTATGCTTCACAAAGTAGTTAGATTCCTCACTTGTACTTATTCATGGATTCGTACAAATCTGGAACCAACTCTCTATCTATGAGTGAATGTCTTCGCACTATGAGGTCAATGTCTTCTAAACTGATTTATCTTCAAAATCTTCTGAGAATGCATATGACCTCTTCCCCTTCCCTCGCACCTTAATGCTGTCACAGGTACATTTCCATGGGAGAATCCCTTGGTTCTCATAGTCTGCATTCATTTGCAGAATTCTTATAGCATTATATAAATTCTCCGGAAGCCAGTTCCTGTCTGACCAGTAGACGGAAGACTTTGACAGTGTTGAAGCCTTTCAGTTTAAACTTCATGGCACCAGAAAAATCTGCAAGGAAGGGTGGCAGACAGCGTCGTGGCAACACCTCAAGAGATTTGCCTCCTGACCTCTATGAGCTGTACAAGACAGATCCGGAGGAGGACTACAATCAGCGAAAAACTCGAATCCAATGGATTTGAAGATATTGGGCAGAACACTGGTTCAAGTACAGGTTCGTGACCCAGGAATATGCTGAGAAGAATGACATCAAGCGACCCTGGGGAGACATCTTGTACAAAAATCTTCAACCCAGGTCCAAAGCTGAAGCCATTGAACAAGGCTTCTATCCTTGTATGGTCCATGGATCACAGCCTGCAGATGCAGACCCATCGTCACTGCTATGGTGTCGTGACGACAATCTGTTCAAGCGCAACCTTCAGTTTGCCAGGAACTCGGCCAAAGAAAACAAGAAGTCACGAGGCTTAGACTTCAACCCAGGCCCCTCTGCTCCTCGTGCCGATGGCACCCACGAAGCTGAACCCAATCTTGTTGGGCCCTTCTACAACCTAGAAGGTCTCATCACTCATATTATGGTTCAAGGGACAGTCGTGGATGAACCTGCAGACGATGCTGAATCTGATGAACCGCCTGCACCACCGAAGCCAAAGAAGCTGAAAAGGCCTAAAGCTTCAAAGCCTGCCCCTGCACCAAAGGTCTCACGGGCGAAGCCTCTGGCCACTGCACCTCCTGAACTTAGTGTGCAGTCTGAAGATTTGTCACGCATCTCCAAGCCCTCCAAAGTGAAGATGCCCTTGCAACCCACTAGCCAAGCACTGACCGCTGCTGCTATTCTGCGCAATGACGCCATTGATCTGTCCAGCGACGACGATCTTGGTGATGATGCTCTTGAGCAGTTGATCAAGAGCAAGCAAGAGGCAGAAATCTTCAATGACCTTCCTCTCTTTGATGTTGAAATCATCAACACATTCATTGATGAGTGGTTTGACAGCCCAAATGTCAGCTTTGATGATCTTCAGCTTCTGATTGGCCTCAGCATCGCCTTCCACGGAGCCATTGCTGCTGAGCTGGCTCTAGCTCAGAAGATTGTTGAACTGAAGCATAAGATAGATTATGAAAAGGCTCAGTTCAAGAAGCACATGGCCAAGCTCAATGTTGAAGACATTCAGAACCTCCAGACCATGATGCATGAGCTTAAGGAAGCATTCCGAACCAAACGCGAAGAAGCCAAAGGTTCTCGTGAGCGCATAAAGGATCTTGCTGCTAAATGTGTCCAAGGATACAATGAGGCTGAAAAGCGCAAGGCCTTGGGGCGACCAGGGATCGACCCCAGAATGGCGGCCAAGAAGAAGAAGAAGCCAGCTGTGGCAGAACCCGAAGCACCAAGGCAGAAAGTACATCCAATTGTCTTCCCAGCCAGTATGACAGGCTCGAAGCCTAAGGTCCCCACAGTGGCTTCAGAACTGAAGAAAACAAGGGCTGCTGAAGCTGAAGCCAGAAAGCGCAAAACCAAGAGCACTACTGATGATGCTCCTCCCTCCAAGAAATGCAAAACCAAGAAGAGAGATCGGGCTGCTCCCACAGAGCCCCTTGAGGTCGAGCCAATTTCAGTGGCTCGTCCTGCGTCTGAAAATTAAGAACGCCAAGTGGTAATTCATGAGCCTTCTTCTCCAGAGGCTCCTGAAGCTGAAGACAATCCAGCTGTTGACCCCACCGCAGCTGAAGACATTGGTCCCCACGACAATATTGAAGATGATGAAGTCCTTCCTCAGATCGAGCACCAATTGGTATCATCGCTTGTGCTCACGCACAGCGAACTCATCAGCATTGGTCGTCCTTTGATGCCAACTGCTCAGGATGCATCGTGGGCTGATCACCCACAACGACAAGACACCCCAAGTTCTCCCCAACCGCAAGCTACCTCACCTGTGCAAGATGACGATGACTTTGAGGCCCACACTCCATATCCACAAGCGTCGCCAGCATTACGCAGGCTTCGCAAAGGACCAAGGCCCCAAGTCACTCCCACTATGCACGTGTCTGAGTCTGAAGCCAAAATGGCTGAAGATATTCCGGCTGCATCAGCCGATGAATAAGAAGCACCAAGAGTTGAAAGAGTTGCTACACCCCTGTCCCACCAAGATGTTGTTCTCGAGGAGAACGTGTCCAACCCTCCAGCTCCTGAAGTGGAGGTTAACAACCCTGAGGCGGCCACCAACATCACCGCTGAAGCCAATGACGTCGTCATGGCTGAAGCTAATACGGTTCCTGAAGCTACTGCGGTGCCAGAAGTCCAAGCATCTGAAGCCACTGCAGCACCCGAAGTCAATGCTGAAGCACCTGAGGTACAAGCACCTGAAACCAATGTGGCCCCTGAAGCCCATGAAGATAATGCCAATGCTCCTGTTCCTCCTCCAAGACCTCATACAATTGAGCTGGCATTTGATCGTGGTCAGCCTGTTATAGTCCGCTGGCCCATTCTGGTTCCTCCACCTACTGCGGGTCCATAATTTGAGTATCATGTCGAGCACAGACCTCAAGTCCAAAAGCCCAAGCCAAGACTTCCATGATTCCCAGGCACTGCCACTTCACCTGGAGTCTTCAATGTGAATGGCTTCGTGGCACATAACACCTTCTTCAACAGCTCCAAGAACCCTTATACTAGACCTCACATTTCATCATATCGGTTCTGGAGCTATCAGCAGCGCAGCTACTATTCATGTGTCCTATACAATCGAGAGCGCATATTTCCACATATGCGCCTCGACTCTGAAGCTATAGCTGGCCTGCCCTGCCTTGAAGAAGCGTTGGATTGCTTCAGAGATGCTGGACTGTTGCAGTTTGTCACAGATAAGGAACACTGGAATGAAGAGCTTCTGCTACAGTTCTATGCAACTCTTCACATTTGAGGCTACAACAGGGATCCAAAAACTTAGGTCCTTGAGTGGATGACAGGCAATGTTCATCATGAAGCCAAAGCTCTTGATATCATTGAGCTCACAGGCCTGCCCACTCCTGGTGAATACTATGAACCAGGTTGTCAACAACACCAGAATGCCTTGGAAAGCATCTTTCAGAAGCCAGAACCCAACATGAGTCAAATGCTGAGCATGATGAAGCCTCTGCCTCACGACGCTGAATACCCGTCTGAATTCTTTGTTGAAGACCTAGAGTACTTGCCTCGCACCATTTACCATATCATCAGGAAGACTCTATGGCCTGTCAAAGGACATTCATCTGCAGCAAAGCTTGAAGGAGCAATGAAGACTTTGGTTTTCTATATCTTCAATGGCATCAGCTTCAATGCTCGAGACTTCTTCATCAGGCAGTTAGCTGCATCTGGGTCCGACATTTTTGGGTTGAAATTCTATGCTCCATGGGTCATGCGTCTTATCAAGCGTCACTCCGCCTTCAACTATCAGCCGTCTGCGCGCAATCATCTCATTTTCTTGCCAGAGGTTGATCTGTCAGTTGAAGCTATTTACCCAGAGCCGGCTAAGGATCCCATTTATCTTCACAATGTTGATCACCAAAGCTTCACCCAGCCTATTGAAGGAGTTCCAGCAGTTTCTCGTGTCTATCCTCTTGCTGGCAACACACGTGCCCCTTGCGCTCAAACTGACGCCACTGGTAGCACCATTGCGCAAAGGCCTCGAAGGCGATCTCATGTGCTAAATGACTGAGAGCTTCTCGTCCCGCTGCATCAGAAACAGGACAAACATCACGACTGGCTTAACCATCAGATGCAAAGCCTCTTGGTGGATGTCAACCGCATTCGCAATCTTGCCACCAAGAATGCGTTTTTCACTCATGAAACCCGTCGAAGGTCGTGGAAGAGTTTGACCTTACTTAGTGCTGAAGCTAATCTGCAAGACGATGGCTTCACCGAACGGTTCAAGTTTGACTCAACTCCTCCCAGAAATGCTCACTTGCGTCGGACTCCCTCCCTTGCAGACTCTGACTACTCGTCCTCAGCTGCGACAGTGAATGCCAGAGTCATCGATGACCAAGATGATGCAACTTCACCTCCTCCAACTTCAGCGCGTGTCGACACTGCACCAAGTTCTTCTGCACCACCGGACCTCAACGATGACCCTGCTGCCCCGCCTGCACCTCATGGGAACGAGTAGGCGCTCTATGTCTTCAAACCTTTTTGGTCCTCACTGACAAAAGGGGGAGAAGCATATGAGTTGATAGTCTTCAAGCGGGTCCATATGGGTGGTTGTTTTACTTTTTGCTACTTTTGCCCAGTGCTTACAACTCTCGTTTTCGATACATTTGGTTCTTTGAGTTGTAACACTTAAACTCGATGGTCGTTTGCTACTTATTTGCTACTCTGTGATGCGATGATAAATTCCGCATGTGCGATGATAAATTCCGCACTTAGATTATTTTGCAAACGTCCATTTTCCATTATGCATGTCATTATCTTCGTTACATCATATCATGCATGATGAATTGTCATCATAGGTTGAAGAGGATCTCCACAAGTACAACCTGCCATGTGCATTTGCATTCCAAGAGCAAATTACTTATATGCACATCTTCAGGGGGAGCCTTTGCAACTTATGAAGACAATACCCTATCCTTTACAATTTCACATATTTTATTCCCCGTTGAAAACTTCAACCAGTTTGTCATCAATCACCAAAAAGGGGGAGATTGTAAGTGCATCTAGTTCCACCCCTAGTTGGTTTTGGAGTATTGACGACAAACCTGGTTGAGGGACTAATGTGTTTGTGAGAATTGCAGGATAACACAGGTAGAGGTCCCTCATTGATTCGGTTTTTCTACCAGAGATGACCCCTAAAAATGTATGAAGACATTGAAGTCAAAGGTGGTATGTGAAGACAGTCACATTGAAGACTATGACAAGAGAATACATCGAGTGAAGACTATGGAGCGCGAAGACTTAGTTGTTTCGTCGTTCTTTTTCTTCTTTGTTGAGTCATACGAACCACCGTACTGTTAAGTGGGGTCCAAGTGAACCAGTCAGAATGACTGAAGTGATGCTTAACCAAAATCCTATGTCTTCGAGCGAAGACAATGAGAGCAAATCTTATCTAGAGCTGGATAAGTCAGCTTTGCTTGTAGCCCAAGTAAAGTTGTCGTGTGTGTTTGAAATCTGACCGTCGGAACACGTGTCAGTTCCTTAGTGACCCAGGGTCATTTCAGACAAATCAGGTCGGGTTGCCTAGTGGCTATAAATAGCCCACCCCCTACAACCATAAACGGTTGGCTACTCAGAGTTAGTGCACGGCTTTTGTTGTTTGAGAGCAACCCACCTCGAAGCCTTTGAGAGAGAATTCTTGCGAGGATAAAGCCCTAAACACCCATAGCCAAAGAGTGTTAGGCATCACTTAAGTCTTCCTGTCTGTGTGATCTGAACACTTATTACACTTGAGGACTGTGAATCCTCCAGCCGGTTAGGCGTCGCGTTCTGAGCATCCAAGAGTCATTGTGGATCGCCGGTGAACAAAGTCTGTGAAGGTTTGGAAGTCTACCTTGAAGACTTACCAGAGTGATTGGGCGAGGACTGGGTGTCCTTAGCTCAAGGGGAATAAGGTGAAGACGCGGTCTTCTGAGTTGAATCTCAGCCTCCCTAACCAGACGTACAGTTGTCACAGCAACTGGAACTGGTCCAACAAATCATTGTCTTCAACGAGTCACTAGTTTCATCCTTCCCATTCCTTTACTTACGGTTGGCCCTAGTGAAGTCATTGTATGATTGCATTATCTTTTGTCTTCACTGAGTGACTGCTTGTTTTGATTGGCTTCATACTATCTTCCATCCTGATCTATACTGCCTAACTGCTATTAATCTTCGTGCTTTCATTTCATTGAATACTTGACTATGGCTTGCTTAGTGTAGTCTACCTTCCGCTGCATGGTAATAGGTTTATTTATATCATTTGTCTTTGAAACTTCCATGTTTTGAAGACTTTCATAAAAATCGCCTATTCACCCCCCCCCCCTCTAGTCGATCACTAGCACTTTCACCGTCAGTGCGACTGACTATAGGTATTCAGCAACCTGCAGACTTGGACTCAACGTATGCTTTAGCTCTGCTGTCTGAAGAACTAGGAGATAGCTCTCTGCAGGTTACCTCGTCAGTTACTTCAACAGTCCACACTAAGAGGATTTCTCTAAATTCCGGTTGCAGCTATGTCAGTAAACCTGTGGAAGACATATATGCCTCTGGTCCAGCTCGTCTTGCTCCAGCTGAGGATCGTTGGTTTGCTCTTCGTGCCTATAGGAAGTCCAAAGGACTGTGTTTCATTTATGGAGAGCACTGGGCCAAGGATCATCTTTGTAAATAGGAGGTCCAGTTACATGTGCTGCAAGAGATGCTGGAGTATGTCCAAAATATGCCTACACATACTAATGATACTCAAGCAGAGAATAATGGTGAAGTGAATGCTATTTGCATTTCAGTTGCAACTCTGGGATATTATGCCTGCAGTTTCCACAATGAAATTGAAAATTCAGTTACAAGACACAATCTCACTTTCCTACTAGATTATGGGAGCCCTCATTCATTCCTGGATTGTGCAGTGCCTGCCAAGTTGAAAGGAATTTCCTCCATGCCTGCCAGTATGGTCAAAGTTGCTAATGGGGGTTTAGTGCCCTGTACTCAGCAACTCCTCTCAGGATCTTGGTCTATGGATGGACACTCTTTCCTCAGTGATTTAAAATCTTTCCCTTGGGCTCTTATAATGGCATTCTGGAGCTAGACTAGTTAGCTGCTCACAGTCTCATGCAGGTGGATTGGGCTGAACACTGGCTCTCTTTTCAACTTCAAGGAGCTCATGTGACACTGTTGGGAGAAGATGCTACTCCACAACTAATGGCCATGCTAGAACCCTATTCTCTATTATCTTCCAGTGGACAAGACCAAGCCTAGTACCTGTTGATATTCAGGTGTTATTAGACACTTATGCTCCTGTGTTTGTTGCTCCTATACTAGTCTTCCTCCTAGAAGGAAATGTGATCACACCATTCCCCTAATACCAGGTGCCTCCACTATCTCCATCAGACCTTGTAGAGTTGCACCTGCATTGAAGGATGAGATGGAGAAACAGATTAAAGAAATGTTGGGCTATGGGATTACCAGACACAGCAACAATGCTTTTTCTTCCCCCATGATATTGGTTCAGAAGAAAGACAAGACCTGGAGGACAGTGTTTGATTACAGGCATTTGAATGCAATAACTGTGAAGAGCAAATTTCCCATCCCAGTTATTGGTGAATTGCTTGATGAATTGGCTGGTTCTTGTTGGTTTTCTAAGTTGGACCTTAGAGCTGGTTATCACCAAATCAGGTTAGCACGAGGAGAAGAGCATAAGACTGCTGTCCAAACTCACATGGGACATTTTGAGTTCCTTGTTCTGTCTGGTGGCCCCAATACTTTCCAATTTTCCATGAATGACATATTGGTTTTCAGTGCCACTTATGCTCTACACTCGGAACATCTAGCACAAGTTCTGAAACTTCTACTTTAGCATCAATGGAAGAAAAAATTCACACAACTTTGATAACATCTTTGGGTGGATGGGCTTCCAGCTCACTGGCAAGAGCGCGACCGTGCCTCTTGGCGGACCAGAATTTGAATTCGGTGTGCGGAATATTATTTCATGGATTAAAACTCATTGTCTGAAACCCTCCCTCTCTTAACTAAAATGCCGTGAGGCTCCCCTCTCTCTTGTTGTTCTAGATTTTTCTGTAACATCTTTTCTATCAGAGCACGCCTAGAAGGTATAGCGGGAAGGCTTGCTAAGACGTTGTCTCGTACACCATGGGAAACCTTTGAAAAGAACAAAATCGTAGAGTATTTCGACATGTGTTTGCCTCACACCTGGATATCACAAATCTTGTTTGCAAGACCATCTGATTGACGAAGTTGTTTTTCACGAAATGCAAACATTTTATTTTGTTTTATTTTTGCCCCTTAGGGTATAGTGCAAAATCTCTTATGCACTTTATACATTGCTTAGCAATTATACTTGTTCCTATAGCAAAAAAATATCTCTTGAATTTCACCACAACTAGTCATCAAAGGGATATTTTTTTATTCCCTAGAGGAAGTCTCTTAGCTTTTTATTATGAGCACAAAGAGAGCAACCTTTTTTCTAGCATGGAGAAAGAGAGCAACCATGTATAACGGACTCTGCATCTATTTAAAAGATAACTCTAGTATATGTGGATTCTTTACCCTGCTTTAGTCCGAACCAAAAAGATAAAGCTCCAACTCCTTTATCTTAAAGCTATCTTTTGATTCTAAAACATCGATGGGCTAGTGCTTATCATACATATGGGATAGACTATTGACTTAATGGAAAAGCCTATTCTTGTAGACAATAACAAGATTAGACCACAACGGGAGAACTATAAGCTATAGCGACCTCTTGCCTCAAGCGCATCGCCAACTGACCGGACTATTATCGAAGTTATTTGCTCACTGTAGTTTGCTCGTTGTATGTTCGCTCTTGCTCCGGTTTATCCCTTTTTTGTTTTTTATCTTTTTTACCAATATTCTTTGGATTTTCTTTATTCTTTGATATAACTTCGGTTTTCTTTATTTATTTTTCTCCATTTCACCTGGTTTTTTATTTGTTTTTTCACTAGTTTTTTATTTTCTATGTTTTTTCTTTGCTTTCTTTTTTCTTTCTTCCATTTTCATTGATTTTCTAACCTTAATTTTCGTTGACTTTCTTTATTTATCGCTCTTTTTCACCGGTTTTCTTCTTTTCAACGTGTTTTTATGGTTGTCACCGGTTTTTCTATTCATTCTCATTTATTTTCTTTTTTCTTCATCTTTTGTTTCTTTCTTGGTATGCTATGGTTTTTTCTTTGTTTCTTTATCAATTTTCACTGTTTACCATTCTTTTTACACTTGTTTCTTTGGTTTTCTTATTCGTTTTCCTTTTCCCTTCGTTGCTTTTTCAATTTTTATTATTTTTTGGTTTTCTTTGTTTATTTTGGTTTTCATTCTACATTTTTTGTATACATCAAGAACATTTTTCTAGTACACTTTTAACATTTTTAATACATGTGCAACATTTTTTGTTGATACAGATTTTTAACATTTTTCAAATGCCTGATTAACATTGGTCAAATACAGGATTATTATTTTTGACTACGTGGTCAATATTTTTTGAACATTTTTGAATGCTTGATTAACATTTTCTACATATAAAAGATTAAAATTATTTTTGATACGTGGTCAACATTTTTCCTACACACATTAAAAAAATCAAATGCTTAACTAAACTTTTTCCAATACTTGTTATTTTTTCAAATGCTTGATTAATATTTTCTAAATACATGAACAACTTTTTTCACACATATGTTTTTGTGTACATTTTTTATATACATGAGATACATTTTCTTTATACACATTTGGCATATTTCAAAATGCTTGATTAAGATTTTCTGAATACATGATCAACATTTTTTCTCCACATTTTAACAATTTCGGATGCTTGATTAACACTTTTGAAATACAAATTTGACATTTTTAATGCTTTATTAAAATTAAAAAAAACTTGTTTGACATTTTTTTCTAGATTCTTGATTAACATTTTTCAAACACATGATCAACTTTTTACACACATTGTATATTTTTTTGTATACATGAGAATTTTTTTCTTTATACACATTTAACATTTTTCAAATGCTTGGTTAACATTTCTATTCAAATATTTTATGTAAAGTTATTTTTGTAATATATTTATTTAGAATATTTGAAGTATAAACGAAAGTAATAAAAATAAAGGAAAAAGAAAATGAATAGCGTGGAAAAGAACAAAAAGAACATGGCCGTGGCATCCCGCGCGCCCAGGCCAACCCATTTAAGGAGGTGCCTGACGCGAGAGCCCGCTACGTCTCACTATAAGTGAGATATGGGGCTGCTCAGACTATAGGCCCTCCCGAGCTTTCTGTAAAGCAAATGTAGACCTTAAATGTGTAGCTTGCGTCATCGAATATTCGTTTCCATGGTGATTTCTCAAGCACATAGAACTTATTCCAAATTCCGTGTCTGTTTTTGCTTACGACTTTGCTTGTTCAAAGGCGTAGGTCAAGCCAAAACTTAGGCCATTCAGTAACAACTCATTAGGGTATTGTTCGTGAAGCTGCAGTGATGTGAAAACCTGAGACTTTGTGGCAGTTGATGACATGCTGTGTCACTGTGTACAATATAATTATCGAGGACGAGTATGAAGGGGCAAACTGAACCTATGATTTTGAGAAGTCTGTAGAACAAGTCCACATCCCAAACAAGATGTACATCATATTCTGAATTTTCTGAGATGAATCTGAATTTTCGAAATCACAGATGCACATGCAACTACTCAACGATGTTGTAGAGCATATATGGACCCACAATGAAACCAATCAGTTTAATATTTGAATTGTGCAGTTTAAATACATTTTATTTGTGTATTTTCACCATGAACAAATACTATTTACTGTGATATTCATGTGCATGATGGTCACGCATGATTTGAGAGTTTTTATCTGAGGAGTGTGGCAGTCCGGCGGGACATTTAAGGGGCCATTTGACGTTGTCTGCTGTCGCGCCCGAGCACATCCGTAGACGCTTATGAGTGGGATTTACCAAGCCCGACTGTAGACGCTCTAAAAGACTCTACATTTACTTAAAAAGCTGAAGAATATGTGGGTTCTTTACCCTGCTTTAGTCCAACTCAAAAAGATCTCCCAACTCATTTTCTTAAAGCTATTGATTCTAAAACATCCATGGGCTAATGCTGATCATACATATGGGCTGGACCGTTGACTCAATGCAAAAGCCCATTCTTGTAGACCATACATTATGAGACCACAGGCCCTCCCCTGCTTTCTGTAAAGCAAATGTGGACCTTAAATGCGTCACCGAATATTCGTTTCCATGGTGATTTCTCAAGCACACATACACAGAACTTATTCCAAATTCCTAATCTGTTTTTGCTCACGACTTTGGTTGTTCAAAGGCGTACGTCAAGCCAAAACTACGCTAGGCCATTTTCAGCAACAGCTCAGTACTATGCGACAACACTGCTGTGTACTAGTAGTAGTTGGCTAGCTATTGTTGTCGCTAACACACACACACACGCACACGCACAATAGTTAATGGAAGCGCTAAATGAAGGTAAGGCATGCTACATCATGCGGCTAGTTGCGTCGATGAAGGGAAACTATCCTCACTCCTCAGAGAAGCAGCTTGCTGGAGAGTGAAAGAAAGAGACTCAGACATCGGCGAAGATATGGTACGTTTTGGAGTCGCGGGCGATGAGCCTGAGCGCGGCGACGGCGGCGGTGATGGAGAGGACGGTGAAGAAGACGATGTTGAGCCAGTGCCATGACTTCTGCAGCGAGGAGAGACGCTGCCTGTTGGCGACGAGGTACATGTGGTTGGCGAGCACGAAGGTGAGCGGGAACGTGCTGAGCGCCCCCGTGAGGCTCATGAAGTCCCCCAGGAAGGGCAGCGCCGCCGCCATGAGCGTGTTGACGGCCAGGTACCCTCCCCTCACCCCGACCCTGAAGATCACGTTGTGCATCGCGAACGGGCCTCCCACCTTGCTCCCGAACCGGGTGTCCAGGTACTCGTACATGGGCGACGCGAAGATCTGCATATATGTGCATCTCTCTTTTTCAGTTCATATATATGTACTTACTTTGCAGTGAACGGACTGAAATTGCATCCTGAGAAACAAAAACAAAAAAAAGTAGAAGAAGACTTACGTGTAGTGCTATGACTGTCTGGAGGAAGGCAGCGAGGTTAGCAACGGCCTTGATCCACACGGGCCCAGTGACGTTGTTGAGCAGGTAGGTGGTGGTCTGGTTGCCGTAGGCCCAGTAGCCGATGACTATAATGGCGTAAAGGGGCACGGAGCCGGCGGTGAACTGGAACCACAGCGCCTTCTCAATGTTCTTCACCACGGGCGCCTGCACGGTGGCCTGGATCTCCGGCAGCATGCCGGTGTTGTAGGCGAACACCAGGCTCGCCGCCGCGCCGATGGTGGTGAACACCCTGCTCGACGGTTCTCCTTGGATGCTGTAGTCCCGAGGCGGCGAGCGGAAGCCGTCCTTGAGCGACAGCACGCAGGCTGCAAAGATGTAGGTGAGGCTGAAGATGGTGGAGAAGCCCAGCCAGATCCTCAGGGCCGACAGGTACGGGATCCCGAACGCGAAGAGCGCGCACACGAACCCGGACACCGCGATGCAGTAGGGCAGCTTCATAGCCCCGTCGGTACTGATCAGCAAATACAGTGCCTGCACGTCCATTTTTTAGATATACAGTCAGTCAGTCAGTCAGTCAGAGAAACACCAAATTCACAAGTAGGGTGAGTCGGTCGTACCTTGAGTGCTTGCCCTGCTATTATGATGAAGCCTGTGTTGATCATGAAGAGGTTGACGTACTGCATCGCCCAGGTGATCTTGTACATCTTGGGTCCGTAGATGTGGCCGGCGAGGTCCCTGTACCTGATGTGACGCTTGCCGCCCAGGAGGTGGAGGCGGCCCAGCAGCGAGTTGGCGTACATGGACACGGCGGCGGCCAGGAGGAGGCCCACGGAGCCGCCCACCCAGCCCAGCGGGACCATCAGCGAGCCCGAGTAGCCCAGCACGTAGGCGCTGTTCACCCCGGTGGTCAGCACGAACGCCACCTGGTACCATGGATCTGACAAAATTCCATCCAAAGTACACACACATATTACTACTTGACGGGTTCCAAAAGAGGTAATAGCACCTCAGGTAGATGTGATGATCTAGTCCCAAACTTGTAAAATTTGATTAAGCTATACCCTAACTTGCATCTCATGTGATGTTTTAGTCCCAGGCCAATCACAGCTCGCCAAGTGGCTGGGCCGGTCAGCGCGTGCATTTTTTCACAAAACCCCCTGCGTTTCCATGAATCAACCCGCACTCACCCCTCACCTGAATTAAATCTGTGGTCCACGGGGGCCAGGGGTGGCGGCTGGAGACGAGCACCTGGCTGCACGCCGGCCTCATCCACCTCGGCGCCAACATGATCAGCCTCATCTTCGTCGGCGTCCGCCTGGAGCAGCAGTTCGGATTCTGTAAGCATCCGACCCGACCGACGACTCCGTCTAGAACGGCGACCCGACCGACGCTGTGTTGCTTTGTTTTGTCTTGTTTTGACCGGGCTTCGCCGCCCTCGTCGCGTCGTGCAGGGAAGGTCGGCCTGGTCTACCTCTTCTCGGGGCTGGGCGGGAGCGTGCTCTCGGTGCTCTTCATCAGGAATGGCGTCTCCGTCGGCGCCTCCTGCGCGCTCTTCGGCCTCCTCGGGGCCATGCTGTCGGAGCTCATCACCAACTGGACCATCTACACGAACAGGGTACGCGCGCATCCGCCCTCGTCTCTCCTACTACTGTATTTGCTTCGGTCCATGTCGAACACCTTCTGACATTCGAATGTAAACACCGTCTGCAGCTGGCGGCCATGGCGAACCTGATAATCATCGCCGCCATCAACCTGGCGCTGGGGATACTGCCCCACGTCGACAACTTCGCGCACATCGGCGGGTTCCTCACCGGCTTCCTCCTCGGCTTCGTGCTGCTGATCCAGCCCCGGTTCGGATGGCTGGAGCAGCCCTTCGGCGGCAAGACCAAGTCCAAGTACACGGCTTGCCAGATCGTCCTCCTGGTCGTCGCCCTCCTCCTAGCCATTGCAGGGTAAGCGTCGTTGCAAGATACAAACTCTTCATTCAGATTCTACAAAATGAATGCATCCTGTGTGGTAATTAATCTGAAGCCATGCATGTTTGTACGCAGGCTTGCCGTAGGGTTGCTGATGGTGTTCCGCGGGGTGAACGGCAACGACCATTGCAGCTGGTGCCACTACTTACCTGCGTCCCGACGTCGCACTGGAAGTGTGACAACTAATAAAAAAATAAGAGGAGCCTAGCTGTGGAGACAAACGTGCTGCCCATCCAGATAATTGCTTCAGTTTGGCTTTTTTATATATACTTTTGCGCTGTATAGAACTTGCACCTTTTGCATTCCTTTGTTGTCCAAGAGGCGTTGACTAGCAATTCTGCTTGAATATGTTATTAAAGCTCTGTAAATCACTCTGTTTTGTTTGTGGTTAAAGCGTTTGTTTATTCTTTGGTTTTGCATAGCCAGTCGCATTTGCAATGTTCAGAGTAAAATAGGTTATACTTGAAGAACCGAATCGTTGAATGAATTGGTGCGATCAATATGCGCTCGGCTGCTTGCAAAAACATGAGATGGTATCGTTGGCATGCGATTATATGGTTTATATTGTTAGGACTTCGGTCATCTTCTACTCAACTACGTAGAATGGTTTATATTGCAAGATCGAACATGGATGCAGTAACCGCAAGTGGGACAAACCATACACACTTTTCACAAAGGGGCAATCATCCTATAACAATACCGGCAGGGGGTTTTGTGAAAAAATGTGCGCGCTGACCGGCCCAGCCAATTGGCGAGCTATGATTGGCCTGGGACTAAAACATCACATGAGATGCAAGTTGGGGTATGGCTTGGTCAAGTTTTATAAGTTTGGGACTAGATCATCACATGCTGTGCAAGTTAGGATACCTGGGGTGCTATTACCTCATTCCAAAAGGCCGAAAATATTCAGTGGGTGTTTGTTTCCAGGGACTTTTTTGTGTAGGGACTAAAAAAAGTCCCTCTTAGAGACTTTTTTACCAAACGGGAGGGACTTTTTAGAGACTAAACTAGGCATGTGGGACTAAATGAAGAAGACTCTCAAGGAGAGTCTTTTTAGGACTTTTGGGGACTTTTCCAACAATGCCCCTCCATATACCCATTGGCCCGCCACCCCATGATGTTGTTTGATTGTTATTTTTCTATATACTAGGGGCAACATGGTCATTTAATAACCTTTAGAAAGGGACTAGGGACTTTTTAGTATCTGAAAACAAACAAGAAGGGACTTTTTAAGGACTAAGGACTTTTTAGTTGGGACTAGAAAAAGTCCTAGGACTACAGAACCAAACACTACATCAGATCCCTTGTGCATCCCCCATGCATGGTACTACTACTACCACCCAACAGCCAACAAATTCGCACGTGCAAGCAAACGGAGGAAAATTTTGTAGTATAACTTGGTGGAACCCAAACAACATGTCTGGAACCTTTTGAGTTACTACAGTTAAAAAAAGGCATAAACTGAACCCATGTGTGTTAATAATTTGACTATGGCAGCGCACTGCACTGGTGTGGTGGTACACGACAAGGACACAGCTGATGCTGGCATTACATATACTGTATGTGTATATATTGTCACTATCCCTTCCTCTAGCTACAACGGATGGTCAAAGGATGCATGGATGGATGGATGGATGGACACTAGCTTCCCTCGAATTAAAGTCTGAAATGGCCGCAAGAACAAACAACGGAGTATAGTCAAGGAGGGAGCGCTCGTCGTACACAGATAGATGGATGGACGGATGGATAGATTGATAGATTGTTGTATATAGTTAATGAGGGACTTGTGCGGTTGGAACATAAGAATGATCGATCAAAGAAGACAAAAACAAGAAGATGAACAAGAACAAGAACAAGAACAAGAGCTTCCTGTTTTGTGTCTAAGAAAAGGAATTGGGAAGGAGAGAGAGGGAGCGTACCAACGCCAATCTGGTGTGAGGTTTCATCGGCGACAGGCAGGTCATCAAGCTTGTCCCCGTGCCCGTTCTTGGAGGGGTTGGCGTCCACCACGATCACCTTCTCCGCCGGCGGCATGGCCATCTTCTTCGACCCTCTATCGATGTATACGCTGGAAGGAAGGCAGGCGATCGATGGATGGGTTCGGTCTGGTTTGGTTTGGTTTGGGTGATATGTATAGCAGCAGCAGTACTGGTAGAGGGCCGAGAAATGGCCGGGATGAATGAACTGCAATAGAGTCACAGCTAGCAGGAGGGAGGGGGAGGAGGTCTCTTATAGGGGACGGGAGTCATCGACTAGGACTGATTTCCTGGTCAACAATTAATATATTAATGTACTACGTATTTCATGTGCGCCGCGTCGTCCAATTAATTACTCCCATCTTCAATCCTCGCTTGATTTTTTATAGGAATGATCCTGGCTGGATTTTTGTTTCCATCACGTTTTCCTCCTGCAAAACTGATCAATCATTAACTGTAAAATTAGCACTACATTTATACTAGTAGCGATATCTCGCTTCGTCCTGTAAAATTCACAACATTTATAAATTTGGTATACTGTTGTCTGTAGACACACCCCGCTTGCATCTCTATTTTTCTTTTTCTTTTTCTTTTTTGATTGAGGGTAAGCATCTCTATTTTTCTGCGTGTGCGTGTCATCATTCATTCAATTAGTTACTTTGATCTGCGGTCCCGGGCCTGCTTTGTTTTCCGTCACGTTTTATGTTTTCCACGCGCACACGTATACACGCACGCACGTATGTACGCAGCCATGTGGCTGGGTGGAGAGGAGTTGCAAAATTCACGGCCCCTTTTTGTCCCATAATTAGTCACAATCACATGAAAGAAGGGAAAGAGATGCGCACTTGGAGTGCACACAGCGGCGTGTTATGCAAAAGGGGATCCCAACGGATCAACCCCCAATTGCGACGCCTTGATTCCATTCGTGGGCATGCATACCGCCACCCAACTGCACGCCAAACCAACATGGAAACAAACAAACCAAACTCCATCACCAACTTGCCATCGACTCAAGCCGGACCACCCTTCTCTTTTCTTTTCGGGAAATCAGGCTCTTCTTATCTCCAACCGAGGAGAAAATGGAAAACTGAAGCTCTCGTCTTATCTCCAAGAGCTGGGAGAAAATAGAAAGGATAAAATGTCTCCGTGTGAACATGGTTCAACTGCTCGTCAACATCATCCCATTCTATCATATATATTCCGATATGCTAATGTGTATGTCTATGTGTATTTGTTGTGTGCTACTCCTTTACACGATAGGCTTGGGCTAGCACAAATTGCCTTGTGCCTCTTGCGTAATTAGGTCGACGCATCCAGCCATACACCCCCGTCGCGTCACGCTACATAATTACGCTTTTTATCACCATCGATGACACTGTGCTTGTACGTATATGTAGTGCGCGCAGGCCTATAGCTAGAACCCGTGCGGTATGTGTCAAATCATTCAAACCTTTAGAGTCTTCAACAAGCGCACAAAAACTGCTCCGAACGCTAAAATTCATGTTTTTGGACGTCGGACAGCTATAGCAAAAACTGTGAAATAGTGCACGCGCAAAAAAAGATTAGATACGCGCTAAAAACCGCCATCAGAAGCTGCAAATTTGGGACGCTGGATTGCGCGCGCTTCACAACTTGCATTATGTGTTTCTTTCGGCGCGCGTTTTTAAGCATATGCTAAATCAATGTTGGGTTTGGCGCACTAAAAGGCTATAGTGGCGCGCTAAAACTATTTTAACGCGCATAACTTTTATGCGTCTATTGAAAATCTCTTAGACTAGTGCCATGCATATGACATTAGTCTAAATTACTACCTTTATAATGCAAAGTAACATAATACTAGTATCATAGATGGCTTCATTTATTAACTTGTAGACTCATCTTGTCTCGGGAAGCGCTATGTTACAGTAACATATTATGTTATCACCTCTCATTAACTACTTGCCACATAAGCAAAAAAAATCTTGAAGCGCGTTATGTTACTACCTAAGTTACTCCCACTATGACTAGTCTTAGACTACCCACAGTGGGAGTAACATAGGTAGTAACATCACACATATCTAGATAAAGTAAATGATGTGGCAAGCAATAAATAAATAAAGAGAGGAAAGTAGTAATATAGCTAGTTACTAGTAGTATGAGTAACATCACACATATCAAGGCAAGATGTGTCTAGAGCCTAATAAATGAAGCGTTGCATGTTAACATATATATGTTACTCCTCATTATAGAGGTAGTAACATAGACCAGTAACATGGGCATGTTACTAGTCTATGTTACTACCCATTGTGGCTAGTCTTAGGGCACCACAAAACCGACACGCATCGAACCAGGGACTAGTCGGTGGACACGGAAGCGGAAGTTTGTCACCCAAACTATCCGTATACATCTGGCCTCAGTTTTTTAAAGTCCACACGCTTTAATAACCATATAGTCTAAAATAGTTTAAAGGTTCAAATGCACCAATAGTTTGAACTTCAAAAAGTTCAAATACTACACTTCAATATTGTTGTTCTCTTTAACCGCCCACAGATGCTTAAACAGATTTCCCTTCAATTGCTCGTGAGTTACTTGATGCTGAATTTGTTGATGCGTTTGAACCAACTCTTCAAATGCGACTGAATTTTGATAGGATCACCCATGTTCTCAAATGCAAGAGTTGCGGCAGCATCCCCACCCTCATCTTCCACGATCATGTTGTGCATAATCACACAATAGGTCATCACGTCCCACAAGGTCTCTGAATCCCATTGTTTAGTAGGTCCACACATAACTATAAAACGTACCTGCAGAACTCCAAATGCCCTCTCAACATCCTTTCTAATTGCTTTTTGTTTTTTAGGCAAAGTAAGACTTTTTCTGGCCAATTAGATTAGAGATGGTGCTGACAAAGGTAGCCCACGAAGGATAGATAGCATCAAACCAGATAGTAGCCCATGTTGTATTCATACCCATTGGCAATATAGTGGCAAGGAGGAACTTTTATTTCGGCCAGCCTAGCAAACAATGATGATAGTTGCTGCACATTGATGTCATTGTGTGACCCGGGCATGCCAAAGGAAGCGGGCCAAATCCAGAGATCATGTGATGCAACTGCTTCGAGAATGATGGTAGGCTTCTTAACATGACCTTGATATTGCCCTTTAAAACTTTTGGGCAGTTCTTCAATTTTTCCAATGCATGCAGTCAAGAGATCCGAGCAAATCTAGCCACCCTCTTGCTTCCAAGATTGCCCAGATCCTCCTGGTGTCTGCCATAGTCGGTTCTCTCGGGTACCGAGGTCCAAACACCTCGACTACGACACTTGTAAACCTAACAATGGCATCTCCGCATTTGCTCCCAGACATTCGTAGGTACTTGTCCCACGAATCAATTCACCGTGCCATATGCAAGTATCCTCAATGCAGCCGTGCACATATGGTAACCAAAGAACCCAATCCTTCCCACATAGTCCTTCTTCAAAATGAAGTAGTCATCAAAGGGACGGATGCCATCGTAGAGACAATCGAAGATATTTTCGCGCATCTGAAAGGGCCGACGAAAAATTGTCAGCGAAGAAGGCATCGGGGCAAAGTAGTTGTCCATCAGCGTCAAATGGTTGTGCGCCCTGTTGTGGTTGAGCACTCGATGACCCTTGATTGATCCCTTAAAATCAAGAACATGCTCCTCTGCATGCTCCGCGTCTGCAAGGACCGCCTGCATCATCGCCGTCTCATCGATGTAGTCCTCCTCGTCGGACGACTCAACATAGTGCTCGTATATGTACTCCAAATCCGAATCCATTTCTTCAAAGAAGGGACAAAAAGATTACCACGGACATTTCACTGAACAGTTGCCGGGCACGGTGAGTACCCTAGGAGTAGATGGTACCTGCGCGGCGGTTGGAGTTGAGATGTGGAACGGCGGCGAAGGAGAAGCTGCGTGCCGCCCGGGTGTACCGTTGGAGGTGACGGACTTATCGAGCTCTATGAGGGGTATGGGGAGGGGGGTGTGGGTGGTGGAGCAGCAGTGAAGGCAAGAGAGGGAAATGGAAGGAGAGATGAGAGGATGGAGGCTTGCGGTCCGAGAGTGATTTTGGGTGGGCCGGAGGTGCGATTGCTAGATGGCTGTTGTCCGGACTTTCGCAGAGCCCCCTTCCCCCTAATTTTTATCTCGGGCTTACGAGAAAAATATGTCTCAACCGCTCAGTGGGCCGATATAGGCCCGTGTTGGATGGGTAAACACGTTCAGACCATACAGTCCAAACGATCGCGGGAGGGCGGTTTGTGAGTCTGCTTTGAAGATGTCTTTACCGTGAATTATTATTCAGAATTGTGTGCAAATACCGTGGTGCTATACAATACAACACTAACGTCCTGCCACTATGGCAGCGTGGCGCCGTCTTCCTCATCGTATACTGGGCAAGTCCGGTACTTGTGATGTCTTGGCTTCCCCAAGGAGAATGGGCATGCTGAGGATCCCCTACCCCCAAGGAGTGTGGGGCGGGCGAGCAGGCCACTTGTGAATTGTGATCGAGGATTAGATGAGCTATCCTAGGGACCAGTATACTACTATTCACTTGTCCGTCCTCTGGTGACGTAGTAGTAGCACCGGTCGAATTCAGGACCAGCTCTCGCTCTCTTCTTTTCCTCTCGGTCCCGCCCTTCTTGAAAACTACTGTAAAAGTCGTACTGTTTGCGCATGCTCTAGCTGATTATCGACATGCATCTATTCTATATAAACCAATTATCAATTGGATATAGAAATCGTTTCATGCGGCTGTACGTGAAGGAGATATTCCATTTCGTCTCCAAAAAAGTCGTAGAAAAAAGGTTGGAGTGCATCTCAAAGGACCTTTTTTATACGTACAGTGTGTGGACTTGTGTACACGCTAGTCTATCTAATCATCCACTTCAGTGGGAATCTAAAGCGCGCGCTTTCCATCCAAGAATTCAAAAAGGAGCCCCCGGAAGGAAGAAGAAAGAAAGAAAGACGGATGGGACTAGCGTGCTAACAAAACGGGCCGACTGATCCAGCCCAACTGCAATTGATTATGCCCATTTTCATTCGTTTCTGGTGGGAGTAGTAGGCAGGCGTACCTGTACTCGCTTTTTGAAAATCATCCCGCATCCGTTGCCACGCGTCATGGGTCTAATTTGTATATTTGTTCCGATTCGAAAAAAAGGAGGGTCCAATCTGCTTTTGTAGACTAATAACCACTGCTACAAGATATTAAAGTGGACTCTACTCTCTCGAAGAAGGTTTCTAGGTTCAGTTGCTGTCTCTTGTGCTTGGACCAAAGATGCATGACACAAATCATTTTTGTCGGCAAAAAAAAGAAAATTTGTGCCAAAGACAACTAGTGGCGGAGCCATTAAAATTGTATCATGGGGTCGAATGCTGTTAAAACAGATGGGGGAAGAACCAAATCACTGGGAAATACTCCTAATAGGATTTTAATAGGGACACAAATAATCACCAATTTAGCAGGCTCGTTTTGATAGCTGAGAAGTTATACATGCAAACGTTTTCTCCTCCCCCAAAAGAGACTACGACGCACCCCTATAGGGTTTCCCCGCCTTCTGCCGGTGCCATCAATGATCTGCCTTGTCTTTGGTGGGTTTTTTTTTTTGGAAACTCGGCAAAAGATTTGCCATTTTCATTGAATAAGGAAGAAGGTTTAGAGTTTGTGGCCAACGGCCGAATTACAAAGCATCACTCTCGCGGCATTGAATTACACAGATGCTTCGCTCCGGCGAGACACCACAGATTACACTCTTCTTTGATCCTAGCAACAATAACACCAACCGGCACCGCCAAGTTGCGGAAGACCCTTGCGTTCCGTTCCTTCCAAATTTCCCATGAAACGAGTAGCATGAGGGAGATGAGCGGCTTTCTGGACTGCGTCTTCCTGGTCGCGTTGAGGCTCCACCAGTCTTTAACTGAATTCATGTGACCCCACTCCACGAGGTTCACGTCATGAAGGCCAAGCCAAACCTTGATCAAAGCCCAAACTCTAGTTGTGTATCTGCATTGGAAGAGAAGGTGTGCCGCTGATTCTTGGACTTGTTTACAAAGAGGGCAAAGGTTGCAATTAGGCCATCCACGCCGCTGTAGCCGGTCTGCCGTCCAAACCCTGTTGTTGATGACAAGCCAAGCGAAAAACTTGCATTTTGGAGGAGCCCAATTCTTCCAGACCGTTTGCACAAGCTCTGTGTCAACTAAGCCCCGGAACTGGACCTCATATGCCGATGCAGCGGAGTATTGACCATCATTCGTTAGCTTCCAGGAGATGGTATCCATCCTCTCCGGGTTGAGATGAATGGGGGAGAGCTTTTCCCATAGATTGACGAACTCAGTTAGATGATGAACGGAGATGCCCGCGCTGATGTTAATTTGGGAGACCCAAAAATTATTCTGTATCGCCTTTTGGACCGAGCAGTTCTTTCTTCTGGACAGCAAGAATATGCGGAGAGCAATATCTTTGGGCCTCAGCCCCCCCCCCCCAATCCAGGCAGACTCCCAGAAAGAAGCACAAGGCCATCACCAATCTCCACTTTGGTAGCAGCCGCAAAGATGTCGCGGTCAACACTGTCACATGGGTTCCCCAGCCCCACCCAAGGCTTCATCGGATCCATCCATTCAAACCACAACCATCGAATACGGAGGGCAGTGGCAAACTTTTTCAGATTTAAGATACCAAGGCCTCCCTGGAGCTTGGATCTGCACACTTGATCCTAGTTAATCTTGCATTTGCCTCCAGTGACCTTGTCGCACCCTGCCCAAAGGTAAGCCCGCCTTAGAGCATCAATCTTGTTCAAAACTTCGACCGGAAGATTCAACACCGTCATGTAGTAAATGGCAATGGCAGTAAGGACAGATTTAACCAACACAACCCTTCCAGGTGAAGCAACATGTTTTCCCATCCCAGGGGCAAGTTGGGCAGCAATCTTATCCTCAAGTGGTTGGAAGTGGATCCGCTTCAGCCTCTTGACCGACAGAGGGAGACCAAGATATTTCATCGGAAAGGAAGAGCGGTTGGCCAGAAAAGGTTGGAGGATGTCAGTGAGGTCCAAGTTTTCACACCGGATCGGAGCGACAAGGCTTTTGTTGCAGTTTGTGATTAGTCTGGTAACCTCTCCAAAGCGCTTCAAAGTGTCAACAAAGAACTTGACGCCGTCCTTAATGGGGGCAAGAAACACCGCTGCATCATCTGCGTAGAGGGAGGCCCTAATAGGCATGGCTTGTCCACCAACAGGATGTAGCTTTGCATGCTTAGTGGCCTTCCGAAGGATGTGGTGTAACGGATCTATGGCAAGCACAGAGAGGAGAGGGGAGAGAGGGTCCCCTTGCCTCAAACCATGCCCAAGCTTTATTGGGGTACCAGGAACCCCGTTGAGCAGAACACGCGAAGAAGCCGTTGACAAGAGAGTCGAGACCTAGCCTCGGAATCGAGGGCGGAAACCAAGGTGTTGGAGCGGCTCAAGCAGGAAGTCCCATCTTACCGAATCAAACGCTTTTTTGATGTCTAGCTTGAAAAGAAGCGCAGGGATTTTCTTGCGGTGGAGACGTCGTGCTAGGTTGCGCACATACATGAAGTTATCATGCATGCACCTTCTTTTAATGAATGCGCTTTGGGCTTGTGAGACTAGGTCGTTCATGTGAGGAGCAAGTCTGTTGGACATCAACTTTGCAATGATCTTAGCAACTGCATGGATAAAACTGATGGGGCGAAAGTCGGTGATGTCCTCGGCACCGTCTTTCTTCGGAATGAGGGCAATATTCGCGGAGTTCAACCAGTGGAAGTGAGAGGCATGGAGGCTCGCAAAGTGGTTGATGGCCATCATGATGTCATCTTTGACAGTGTTCCAACAGGCTTTAAAGAAAGCACCAGTGAACCCATCCGGCCCCGGGGCTTTGTCGCCCGGCATGTCAAACACGGCAGCCTTCACTTCTTCTTCTGAGAAAGGCTCGTCAAGGCCCTGAAGATTGCAACCAGGAGGAGGAAGGATATCCCAATTGATGTCTATGCTGCGCGGGGGGGGGGGGGGCTTTCTTAGTGATGTTAGAGAAATGTTGATGCACAATAGTTTCTTTCTGGTCATGCTCAGTAACCCAGCCATTGTTGTGTTTGAGGCGGTGGATAAAGTTTTTCCTCCTTCGATGATTGACCAGTAGGTGAAAATATCGAGTGTTGGCATCTCCCTCTTTCAGATTTGTAATTCTGGAATTCTGACGTTTACGCGCCTTTTCAAGCACAACCAAACCAATGATCTTTCTCTTAAGCCTTTTCCAAAGATCTCGCTCAGCCGGAGAGAGCACCCTTTGCTCTTGAGCCAAATCAAGATGAAGAATAACCTCCAGGGCCATATGTAATCGAACTTTGGATTTTGCAAAAAGGGTTTTACTCCATTTGTGAAGGTTCTGGCTTGTTCTCTTGAGCTTGTGGAAGAGTCTTTGGAAAGGCTCAACATGAGCAGATTCCTCATTCCAGGACGCACTTACCGCATTTTGTAAACCTGGCATTTTGATCCAATGGTTCTCAAAGCAGAAGGTCTTTGGCCTCTTTGGTCCAGAGTTGTTGGCAAGCAACAGGGGGCAGTGATCAGATAGCGACGAGTAGAGGGCATGTAGTATGTGGTTCGCGAATTCAATGTCCCAATCTTCGGTGGTTTTAGGGTCATGGAGCCATGGTGGATATCGGCCCCTACTAATGGAAGGGCTCGTACTCTGTTTTTAGGTGTTTTTTCAGTTTGAAGGGTTTGGGTCCTACCTAGGTAGGCAGGACGGTTGGGGCGGCTTGCTGAAAATGCAATAAGGTTCTCCCCACCTAGCCCCCGTCCTGGCAATACATCTCGTTTCATCGGAGGGCTTGTGGAGGTGCGTCTCTGATGGGTCTTGCGGGATTCGATCGGTGTTTGTTACGGTAGATCCGCGTGGATCAGTCTCCGTTCGTTTGTGTTTGTGTGTCTATACATTGGATCCTTCCGATCCACGCGTCTCTTTATCGACGACGGTTGTTGTTCTGACGCATTGGTCCTTTGACGCCTTAGCACGATGACTTCCTGGCTGTTTATTGATTCCCCTACTCCTTTGAATGAGGGGTGATGATGTCGTCGCACCTTCTTCTTGCTCCAATGCTTCTAGTTATCACTAGGTGGTCTACGGACATATGTATAATTTTTGTTATTTCTAATGTTTTTTATACCGCCGATGAATAGAACAAAAGCTCTCGCCGTAAAAAGAATAAAAACCAAAAAGTGCACTGTGCTCCGTTTCAAAGAAAAAAAGTTGCACCGTTCATCAGAAAATTAGCACTACATCTGTGGTGTTAGGAGGGTCAGGCCTGCAGGTCGTCCCTGTCTCCACCACTGAAAATAATACTGTATTATGCAGCTGTACTAGAATGGTCCACATACTATATGAGATAGGCAGATAGCAATACAAGAAAGAAGATACGTGCATGCATGCGCGCAGAAGAAATCAGAAACGGTCTAAAAAATCAGAAACGGAAAAACGCAGAGATCGATCGGCATGATAATGAAGGATAATCGGAAATGACGGAAAGAGAGACATATCGAGAGAGAGAGAAAGGGAGTGCGATTGGATGCGTGTACGTACGTACCGACGCCAATCTGGTGGGCACTCTGGTCGTCGATGCCCATCTGATCCGGCACCTCCTCCTCCATCATGGCCGCCATTTCTTGATCGGTTGATGGATCGGGCCCGGCCGGATGTAGAACTCAACTCAACTCAGCAGTTCACTTGAATCAAATGCTAGCGGTATTCGATCGGGTCCGGATGGATCCAAATCGGCTGGCCATTCCTTGATCGGGACGGGTCCTGCCGGATGAACTCAACAGCTCACTTCAAGTGCCAATTTCGTTGTTGGATCGAAATCAGCTGGCACAAATTCGATCGATCGGAGAAAATGCGCGGCGGCACACCATGCATCGATCGGCCGCGTTTTTGGGTTTTGCTTGGTTGACAGCGGGAAGAGGGAAATGGAAGGGAGAGAACGAGTCTTGTGATCAGTCACTCCACAGAATGAGGTAGGACATGTGTCGTCTACACAAGGTAACGCTAGCTGATTCGTCGGAGCGGAAGACCAAAATTAATTTCTTAATATGTTACTCTAAATTAATCCCCCCCGCCAAGAAAGGTTATAAATTAATTTAATCTATTATTGTTCCGAAATAATAATAATAACAATAATTTACTCCTAAAATCGTCCATCAACCCAACGCATGCATCCTATAGTACTACTTCCTTCGTTCCTAAATATTTGTCTTTCTAAGCATTTTAACAAGTGACTACATACGGAGCAAAATAAGTGAATCTACACTCTAAAATATGTCTACATACATCCGTATGTAGTAGTCATTTGAAATATCTAGAAAAACAAATATTTAGGAACGGAGGGAGTAGTATATGCAGGGATAATATGTTGTCCGCATCATGCATCGATTGCTGGTTGCACTTGCGTATGCTTTGTATACCATGTGCGTCGATCACGTTTGGATGTCGCCCATTTTCCACGCAGGCGCATATGCACGGCTGCCCGCGTACAAATTTAGTCGGGTCACATGACGGAGATGCGCGCGCACCAGCCACCAGCGCAGCGGGGCGTCCCTTTCCGCTTCCGCCCCCATCAAGATCAAATCATTGTGGCGACTCCGGTGCGTTGAACGCTGCTGCCACCCTAGTCCAGGTCCGGCCCTAGTCCACAATTTGGGCGCCTTGATTCGTGGACATGCAGCAGCAGCAGCAGCAGCACAACGACCCAACCACCCCTCCTCAACGGCATATATCTCCCTACCACTACTGCCACCACGGCCTAGGGGCAGCAGAACATGCAGAAAAGCTCGATTTATTTGCCCGTAAAAGCTTTGCGTTTGTGTGTACACGATTGACCCGGTCGTCGCATCACTCCCCAAAGATTTCTCATTGTTTTTTGTCTCTTGCACATGTGCGCCCATACTCAGCACTCATCACGACGCATGTTTTCCCCTCTCTCCTTTTTTGGGTCTCGCTTGTACTGTCAGTTTTGTTATCCACTGAAAACCCACCACTAGCACCAGAAGAGTATATATGTATGGCTAGAAAAGAAAAACGGAAACACGGAACTGGGTCGACCAAATGGAAGAAACGTGTTACTTCCAGGCCGATTGCTAAAGCCCAGCTACCACCTCCTTGGGGCCCACACCGCAAATGCTTTTTTTGCTCAGCACGTACCCTGGTTGAGTGAGATTACACACAGCGACAACGGTAGGCCCAACCCACTACATGGAAAGCCCTCCCATGTTTTTCCATCACCGCGTGTCGGCTCGTCTCTAACGTCCTTGTCGCATCAAACGTCTCAAAAAGCGATCAAAACCAAAAACACAAAACCGTCGACCAGAACTTCCTAGGCACGCATGCATGCGGGCATCCATTTACTTAAAGATTTGTGAATTTGTGTATGTTTTTACTTTTTTTGCGGGTTTTTTAGTCCTTAATTGATGTATAATGGGATTGTTGCCAACTTTTGGCGCTTTTGGCAGCTCCATCCACCTCACCTCCTATGACTTTTCATTATTTTTTTCAAATTGGAATCTATTATACCTATTAAACCGAAAGTCCTAATTAAGCTTTGTTTGCATATTCGTGTTTGTTGCAACAAGTACTCTTGGGCAAGACTAATTTTGAATACATTTTGACAATTTTTATTTTTTTGCCAAGTTTTAAATATTATGACCTGATAATTGTAATATTAACTTTTACCAAATTTCACCAATTTTCAATTGTTTTTAGCTTTTAGGGGTTAGGTCTTAGAGTTCAGGGTTTCAGTTTTAGTTTTTGAAACTTAGTGAATGTATCGTTCATTTCTATCAAGTTTTAGTAGTTGAAACTTGGCAAAGTTAAAAAAAAACTTGTCAAAAGGTATTCAAAAGTTGTAATGTTTATACGAAAGGTATTCAAAATGTTTCAAATGAGTCATATACAAAAGAACTTTATCATCAATATTAAATTATCGTTTCTGAATTCTTTTATCATGCCATCCTTTTCTTTTTCTTTAAGCAACTTAACACTTTCATACGCTTCGGTTCTCCAATCAGGTGGTTGGACAATAGGAGTGAAAATTAAAGCTTTCTCAAATATTTCAAAGGCTTCCACACAATCATCGTCAAAAATAAAATGGACATCCTTTTGCAATAGATTAGTAGGAGGCCTATTAATTTTAGAGTATTACTTAATAAACTTTCTATAGAAACCATCATGGCCAAGAAAAGTTCTTATATCTTTGATATCTTTAGGACATAGGATTTTCTCAATAGCATCCACCTTAGCTTTATCTACTTCAATACCTTTTTCAGAAATTTTATGACCGAGCACCATACCTTCCTTTACCATGAAGTGACACTTCTCCCATTTCAAGCCAAGACTAGTTTCTTCACATTCCAGCAAAAGTTTATCAAGGTTGGGTAAACAGTCATCAAAAGAGATCCCATAGACGAAGAAATCGTCGATGAAAACTTTGACAAATTTTTCACAAAAATCAGAAAATATAGCAGACATACATCCTTGAAGGTAGCAAGTGCATTGCATAAATCAAATGGCATACGCCTATAAGTAAAAGTTCCAGAAGGACAAGTAAAAGTAGTTTTCTCTTGATCCTCGGGATGAACAGGTGTCGGTGTCAAAACCAGCAGACCTTGGGGTAGGGGGTCCTGAGCTGTGGATCTTGGATAGATGGTAAGAGGAACAGAAAGATGATGCTTTACCCAGGTTTGGGCCCTCTCAATGGAGGTAAAACCCTACGTCCCGCTCTTGTTTATATTAATGGAGATGTATCTAGTACAGAGTTGATCTACCTTGAGATCGTAAGATGTGGTCGAACTCTAGGGCTAGGTGAATGATATTGCGTTAATGTCCCCTCTATGGGCTAAACCCCACGACTTATATAGATGCCATGTAGGGTATCTAGGGTTACAAGGTTAGTATCTAGGCACAAGGCGGCAGGAGAAATATTGGAGTATACGACAAGTCTTCGGTGAAGGTAGTCTCGATCACGCCTCCTGCATACCGCCTCTGGAGTCCATCTTGAGTACGAATTAAGGCCCACCGGCCAAACTTGAGGAGCATGGGCTGCCTAGCTTAGCATCCCCCAATCCGGGACACCGTTAGTAGCCCCCGAACTGGTCTTCTATGCCGAGGATGAGTCTCTTGACGAAAGCAACCTCGGATTCAGAGTCCTTGGCTCGACAGATGAGTTCCCTTTTATAATTCTCAAACCACTCCTTCAAAGGAGCGATGCCAACCGAGGCTCGCCCGAGCTTGTACCATGCCCGAAGAGATCAGATAACTTAGTCTCGAAGGCCAACCATCTAGGTATGAATAGTTCCACCTAGTCTGGCAACTTTATCGAAGCGCTCACCTCACGACAGGTCAGAGAATTACTACTTCCCTTAAATCGTGGCTCAAGGCAGCCTTTTTACTGGCACGTCCCATCGAGGGGGAGACCGTGCTCGTTTTCTCAGGGATATCATCAAGATTTTGTTTCCCCCCGTATGCTTAACGACATATTTTGTGGGAGTGGCATTTTTATCGGCGCGACAAAGGGGACTCTTGGCCTTTCATCAGCCAATAAGAGCAAAAGAGAGGACAACACAATCGACCGCGCTCTCATTCCCTCTACATGTTGCTTCGTCTAGCTCCAGCGCCCAGATCAAATCTTGCACTCCACTTCCTCAGTCAATACCAACTTCCGCATCCAGCCATGACCGACACCCTTAAAGGGCACTGGGGCGGTTCCACCGTAACTGATGGCACCATCCTAGAGCTACGTGGCACAAGATATCATAATTGTGAGTTTATATTTCATGCTATAGCTGCTATGATCGTGGAATATGCGATTCAGTGGAAAACCCATATAAACATGTGAAATAATAAATGGTCAAACAATAGGTTCCCGGTCCAGCCTCTAGGTCTGGCTCAAATGTTGTTGGTGATCACATTTTTCGGATCTTAGGATATCGTTAGGTGCAACGATGATTGATAATCCCCAAGTGCAAGGAATCATCGTAGCAATTTCCAAAGGTGGAAGTGGTAAGTATGAAGTGTCGAACCCACAAGGAGCTAAAGGTAAGATCAATATTCTCTCAAGTCCTATCTGACATTGATACAACTCTACGTACACCGAACGTTTCCTTCCATCTAGAAACGAGAAATAAAACTACGTTGTGGGTATGAAGAGGATAACTTTGCATGATATCGGAGAACTAAAATATAAAAATAGGTGCTGTTAACATGAAGTTAGAATATATTACAAATAGTGAGTGTGGAATAATGATGGATTGGTGTGCGGAATTATCATAGGCAATTGTTAACAAGACTGGTGGTCGTTACTACAATTTTATATGAGGGAGAGGCATAAGCTAACATAGTCTGTCTACTTGGATCATATGCACTTATGATTAGAACTCTAGCAAGAATCCGCAACTACTAAAGATCATTAAGGTAAAACCCAACCATGGCATTAATGTATCAAGTCCCCTTTATCCCATACGCAACAACCCCCTTACTCGAGTTTAAGCTTCTGTCACTCTAGTAACCCACTATAAGCGAATCATGAACGTATTGCAACACCCTACAGCGGGAATCCTTCATGTGTGTGCGGCATAGAAGGCACCATAGGACAACACCAAAATAAAACATACAACTCAAACCAATCTAGATCGTCAATCAACCCAAAAGACAAAAGAAATCAAATCAAAACATCATAGGATGGCAACACATCATTGGATCATAATATGTGGCATAAAGCACCATGTTCAAGTCGGGGATTACAGCGGGGTGCGGGAGAGTGGACCGCATAAAAGAGATGAGGACGGTGATGTTGATGAAGACAATCACCACGGAGATGGTTCCCCCGGCGGCACTCCGGCGCCACTGAGAGAGAGAGGGGGAGAGAGTCTCCCCCTTGTGCTTCCTCCTCCATGGCCTCCCCCCTAGATGGGGAGAGGTTCTCCCTCTGGTCCTTGGCCTCCATGGCGATGATGGCCCCCTCGGGCTTCCTCCTTTATGGCCTCCGATGATGATGGCCCCCTCTGGCAGGGTGCCGGAGAGGGCCTAGATTGATTTTTCGTGGATACAGAGGCTTGCGGCGGTGGAACTCCCGATCTAGGTTTATTTCTGGGGGTTTTGGTATTTATAGGAATTTTTGGCGTCGGTCTCACGTCAAAGGGGTCCATGAGGCAGCGACAAGACAGGGGGCGCGCCCTAGGGGGGTGAGCGCGCCCTCCACCCTTGCCACTTCCTCATGAAGCTTCTGGTCCAACTCTTGTGCTTCGGGGTTCTCTTTTGGTCCATAAAAAATCACTGTAAATTTTCAGCCCAGTCCGAGAACTTTTATTTCTACACAAAAAATGACACCACGGTAGTTCTGCTAAAAACAACGTCAGGCCGGATTAGTTCTAATCAAATCATACCAAAACCATATAAAATTGTTGTAAACATGGCATGAATACTTCATAAATTATAGATACGTCGGAGACGTATCAGCATCCCAAGCTTAATTCCTGCTCGTCCTCGAGTAGGTAAATGATAAAAGAAATAATTTATGTAGTGTGAATGCTACCAAGTGCACAAGTTTGATCAATGATAATTCCAATCACTTTTTCTAGCATCATTATATATCATAAATAGTAGCTCATCTCATAAGACTTCTCATGATCAAGTAACAAGGTATTCACTTGTTAAAGTATAGACCATAAAATTTCTTGAAAACTAACAAACTACGTTCTCAGTCACCAAACAATTGCAATTCATCTTACTTTCAGGAAGGGTCTATGTAAGAGCTTTGATTTAGCAAATTCCACATACTCAACTATCATATAGTCTTCCATGATTGCTAACACTCAAAGCATATTTTTGGGACAAATAGCATCAATCAAACACAGATAAAGATATGGGCTTAATGTTTTGCCTCCCAACTTACTTATCATATAGATAATTGTTAACAATAGTAATTCATGATCAAATATATTTGAATGGCAATATATGCTTGGATCTTTCCCCACCACATGATGCTTGCCAACTAAAGAATAATTGAGGTTGAAATAAGAAGGAATACTACTGACTCTTGCATAAAAGTAAATACATGAATGTAAAAGATAGACTATTCACAGAGGGAAGCACGGGTTGTCATGCGCCTTTTAATTTTGGATGTGCAAACCCTTAATTCAAAGGAACGTCACGTTCTATTGCCCTTTGTGATAGCAACCTTTATTATGTAGTCTGTCGCTTTTATTTCTTTACCATCACAAGTCCGTACAACACTTATTTTCCCTTACAATAAAAGATCATACATATTTAGGAGCAATTTTTATTGCTTTTTGCACCGATGACAACTTACTTGAAGAATCTTATTCAATCCATAGGTAGATATGATGGACAGTCATGGCATGAAATGGGATTTAAGCGTTTTGGATGCACAAGCAGTATCTCTACTTAGTACAAAATTTTGGCTAGCAAAAGATCCTAAGCAAGCACCACATGTTAGAGGATCCATAACAATATAATTTCTATGCAAATATACTGAAACACAACTCATTACGTTGTCTTCCTTGTCCAACTTCAACTAATTTGCTCAAGTTTGAAAATAATTAATGTGGCTCACAATCATAGAAGATGTCCCAAATAGTATATTTATATGTGAAATCTCTCTTCCTTCAATATTCTTTCATGAATTGTTCAAGTGACCAATGTTGTGTTTGCTAACTTTCAATAAATTTTACCACCTATACTTCTTATATGTGAATTCATTACTCCCCATGGGATAAGCATATGAAGCATATATAATTTCAAATTTATGATATTCAATTCATTCAACCATTTACTCATAAGATATAAGTGGAGCACGAGAGTAAATGGCAAACTACTCCAAAAAGATATAAGTGAAGAACAATGAGTAGTCAAGTAGTTAAATAGCCATGTGAGGACTATCCCTCATTCAAGATTTCAGATCCAATCATCTTATTCAAACATCAAGTAAAATTAAAATACACTCCAAGCAAAACACATATCATGTGACGAATAAAAATATAGCTCCTAGTAAGGTATACTGATGGTTTTGAAGACGAAAGAGGGGATGCCTTCCAGGGCATCCCCAAGCTTAGGCGCTTGAGTCTTCCTTGAATATTAGCTTGGGGTGCCTTGGGAATCCCCAAGCTTAGGGTCTTTCCACTCCTTAGTCTCCTCATATCGATATCTCACCCAAAACTTAAAAACTTCAATCACACAAAACTTAACGGAACTTCGTGAGATGGGTTAGTATGATAAAGAGTAAATCATTCACTTTGGTACTGTTAAGATAAGATTCATAATTGTTCTCACACAATGCCTACTATACCATATCATCTCTACAATTCATATTGAGCAATATAAGCCATAGAAACTAGAAAACAAGCAAACTATGCATTGAAAGCAGAATCTGTCAAAAACAGAACAACCTGTAATGATCTGAACAACAACCATACTTATGTTACTCCAAAAATTCCGAAAAATTAGGATAACATAGGAAATTTGTATATAAATTTTGTGCAAAAGGAATTAGTATTTTATCGCGCTTATGTTAAAATTTGAAATTATTTTACTCGGCACAAAAGTTTCTGTTTTTCATCAAGATCACATCAACTATCACCGTAAGCCATCCCAAAGGTTTGACTTGGCACAAACACTAATTAAAACACCAAAAAAATTACTACAAAGGTAATAATGTGTATTTATTGAAAAATAGAACCAAAAACCAAAAACATAAAAATAAAATTGGGTTGGCTCCCAACAAGTGCTATTGTTTAACGCCCCTAGCTAGGCATGATATTTTAATGATACCCTTCCAAGCCCAATTTCGATGATAGCCTTATTCATACTCCAAAATATATAAGTGAAGTTCATGGAGCATTCTACAATTAATATAGATTTACCAACATCCAAGCTCAAAATATATAAGTGAGGCACACGAAACATTCTATAATGCCATACTCAAAAGATTTAAGTGAAACACAAAGAGCATTCTATAAAGCCGTATTCAAAAGATTTAAGTGAAGCACAAAGAGCATTATGTAAATCAATGAAGTACTATCCCATACTAGCATGGTGCATAAAGTAAAAGGAAAATAAATAAACACAAAAGACGCATATCATATGAACAAAACAAAAACTGAGATATACCGATAATTGTTGAAGAAGAAAGATGGGATGCTGTCATGGGAACGATTCCGACAATAATAAGGGATAGGGTAAAGGAGCATGATCTATCGAGACGCATATGGGTGACACGGTGCTTTTAACAAGTTCAGGCCTCTCGCGGTGGAGATAACAGCCCTACGTCTCGTGCTCCGGAGAGGCTTTGTTTTATCTGAGCATGTATCCGGAGATTACAATAAGAGAGAGAGAGAGAGAGGAGAACAGATCCCCATGCCTGAGCTAAGTCCTGAGACTAGTGGTGAGAGAGATGAGAGTTAGAGGGGAATAATGAGGGCCTGCCCCCAAGTCTAGTGGTGGGGGTGGCTTATATAGAGTGCGCCACCCCCTCACCTCCTATGTTACAAAGTGGGGCATTGATGCCATAATGTCAGTCTACTAGTAAGATGATGCTTCGAGTGCCTTGTCGATGGTTGGTCTTCGCATATCCGAGTGAGTCATACGACCGAGTGGCCGACTATCATCTGAGTGGATAGTATGTCTATATGAAATTTATCTGGACCCACCTGATGTGTGGACCCCATGCTTTAATATATTTTGACACTTCGTGGGCCTACCGGTTATGTGTGTCTACAACATTAGCCCCCGAATCGGTTGTGATTTTGCAGAATGAGTTTGTGAAAGACACAATTTGGCCTGAGTGATTACGGAAATACTCGGTACCCATCATCGTGCTTTCAGACAACCAAGGTTTGAACAAAATTTCAATTGGTTCTGGCACTGCGCTTCCTAACTGATCTGGAGTAAGTGCCCGTGAGGAGCAACTTGGTGACATTCGTTCATCTCTCGAAAGAGGTTAACTCATGACTAGAGTATGGGTGTGTCATTAAATCCGGGCAACAAGATTGACGCATGGACTGCTCTCTCGGAGAGATGCCATTCTTATCCCGGAGGAACGTCAATACGAGTCGGTTCTATATCCAAACTTATGAGTTTCACGCTTTGAGTCCTAGAAGAAGGCTCAAAACAGGTCCACGAAGGAGCGTTAAACTCACCTTATAGCAAAAAAATTGTAGTCGACGGGAGCTTTAGAACTTGTTTGTTTGTTGTTCATCACTCGGACCGGTCAGGCCATACCGAGTGGAGATTACTCCAGTGGGGGCACGCTGAGTGCACCCACTGGGTGTAGTCCGCGAGACCGCCGTCGACTGCGGGCAGTCGGCGGGGGTCTGAGAGAACTAAAAAATCTTCTTAGTTGGTTCTAATCGAACTTGTTCCTCTCTGACTCGGAAGCCGAGTAGTACTTGAGTGATCTGGAGCTGGTCTTGACCGAGCAAAATGTATCTTTCTGAGTTCTCTTCCAGTGGGGGACGCTGAGTGCACCCACTAGGTGTAGTCCCCGAGCCTCTGTCAGACTAGACGAGTCTGGTAGAGGGTTTACGTCTCCTGGTAAACCTCCATGCACTCGGTATGATAAATATCTTTTAGTCTGAAATTGAGTCAATGGGGTGGATCTTCAAGCGCTTTACATGGTAAATAAGCTCATCCTGTAGCTGAGTCAGTCGGACTGATCTTTGTGCACTTGGCACGGTAAATAAATTCAACCAGCAACTGGATCAATCAAGTGAATCTTCATGCACTCGGCACAATGAATGAATTCGGCCTTGAAACTGCCGATTGTAGAAAAAAGCTAGACACTCCAGGGAGTAATCGTTCCAGTAGTACTTCTTACATTAACCGTTAGCTTTTGCGTGAAAGGGGTATTTGTAAGAGTACATTGTATCCGAAGAGGAGCTTCGTTTTCACCCTTTTGCATGAAAGGGGTATTTGTCCGAGTGGACGTGCTTCCCAACTGATCAGGGTATATTAACTGCAAGGAAAAACTTGGTGGCACTCGTATGTCTCCCAGAGGAGATAGACTAGTGGTCCGATGTGGACATGCCATGAAACCCGAGTGGCGATGCTAGCATGTGGGCTGACTCTCTGGAGAGAGGCCACTCACTATCCTGGGGGAACACCAACACATGCTATCTCTGAGTCCGAGTTTGGAAAACCGACGCCTTGGAGCCTAGAATAAGGGCCAAGTGTATCTGTAGAGGAGCGTCGTTTTCACCCTTTTGCAGCCCTGAAGATGACTCAAGGTAATGATTTGGGTGATCGTCCGAGTGGACGGTGATACCCTTATAGATCTTCGGCGGATCGAGCATGTATGGTCAGAAAAATATTCCTGATGTGATCAACAGGTTGATCAAATGGACGTAACCCCTGAGGGCGACATAGCCCAAGGCTGTGCGTAGCCCCCGAGTGATGCTCAAAAGAGGTAAGCTCGCTACAGAGTGTGATATGAGGTTTGATCATATGAGTAACTTAGTTGTTCCCATGTTGGGGGTGTAGTGGTAAGGACATGTACAACCCAGGGCGACGCGCGGGGTGGCCAAGGGGCGAGGACGTGCACAACCGAGTGACGACGCGCAGGGCGGCTGAGTGGTGAAGACGTGCACAACTGAGTGGCAACGCACGGGGCGGTCGAGTGGTGAAGACGTGCACAACCGAGTGGCGACGCGAGGGGCGTCCGAGTGGTGAAGATGTGCACAACCGAGTGGTGACGCGCGGGACGGACGAGTGGTGAAGACGTGCACTACCGAGTAGCGACGCGCGGGGCCGCCGAGTGGTGAAGACGTGCACAACTGAGTGGCGACGCGTGGGGCGGCCGAGTAGTGAAAACGTGCACAATTGAGTGGCGACGCGCAGGGCGGCCGAGTGGTGAAGACGTGCACAACCGAGTGGCGATGCCCGGGGCGACCGAGTGGTGAAAATGTGCACAACCGAGTGGCGACGCGTGGGGCTGCCGAGTGGTGAAAACATGCACAACTGAGTGGCGACGCGCGGGGCGGCCGAGTGGTGATGAGGTGACCAACCGAGTGGCGACGCGCGGGGTGACCGAGTGGTGATGAGGTGACTAACCAAGTGGCGACGCGCGGGGCGGCCGAGTGGTGATGAGGTGACCAACCAAGTGGCAACGCGCGGGGCGGCCGAGTGGTGATGAGGGGACCAACCGAGTGGCAACGCGCGGGGCGTCCGAGTGGTTATGAGGTGACCAACCGAGTGGCAATGCGCGGGACGATCGAGTGGTGACGAGGTGACCAACCAAGTGACGACGCACGGGTCATCCGAGTGATGAAGACACATCCAGCGAAGTGGCGACGCACGGGGCGTCCGAGTGAAGTAGACGTGTCCTGCGGAGTGACGACGTGTGAGGCGTCTGAGCGGTGCAGACGCGTTCAGCGGAGTGACGATGCGCGGGGCGTCTGAGTGAGGAAGACGCGTCCTGTGAAGTGACGACGCGTGGGCGTCTGAGTGGTGCAGAAGCGTTCAGCGAAATGATGATGCGTGGGGCGTCTGAGTGATGAAGACGCATCCAGCGAAGCGATGATGCGCAGGGTGTCCGAGTGAAGTAGATGCGTCCCGCGGAGTGGCGATGCGTGGGGCATTGAGTGATGTAGACGCATCCAGCGGAGTGACGATGCACGTGGCATCCGAGTGATGAAGACGCATCCAGCGGAGTGACGATGTGCGGGGTGTCCGAGTGAAGTATGAAAGTGCGTTAAATCCCCTATTCACCCCCCTCTAGTCGACTTAATGCACTTTCAATTGGTATCAGAGCAAGGTACTCCCTTGTTCATGTGGCTATCATGTTCCTCACTTGTAGGCAATACGCACCGGCGAATTCCTAACTCCTCAGTTAGAACAAATTCTTCAGAGACCAGAAGAACTTCGTCTCTGTCACTGAAGAAGTTGACTAAACTGCATGAGATTTCCAATGGCTTCACTCAAAGGGATTGGTAGGTGTAGGATTTTGAGTTGAGCATCACTTGGAAACTTTTCCTTAGTATTTCCTCGACCCCTTTAACAGTACGGTGTTTCCTATGACTCAAGAAAGATAAAATGAAACTACGAAAATAAAAGTCTTCACGCTTCATGTTCCTCGAATAAATACCAAGTCTTCATGGTCACACCAATTTCTTCACTTTCAAAGTCTTCAGAAAGTCTTCAGAAATCCAAAGTCTTCAATCGAAGAACTTCATTTTTAGGGGTCGACTTTCTCTGTAAATATCAAACTCCTCATAGACTTATATACATGTGTACACTCACAAACGCATCAGTCCCTTAACCTATAAGTCTTCAATACACCGAAATCACTAAGGGGCACTAGATGCACTTACAATCTCCCCCTTTTTGGTGATTGATGACAATATAAGTTAAGTTTTCAACGGGGATAAACATATGAAGTGTAAATATTGATATTGAGGAATTTGATTTGCAAGATATAGAAGAACTCCCCCTGAAGATGTGCATAGTGAGGAATTAGCTTTTGAAGCAATGCACACTTGAAGAGTATAATCATGGAGATCTCCCTCTATATCTTGTAATTCATACACGCATTTAACATATAATATGAAGAATTTGAAATGCATGATGAAATATGGTGACTGATGTAATTTAGCATGCGTGCATTAACATAAATGAGGAATAAGCATGCAGAAGAACACAACAAAAGTATCAGACCACCATCGGGTTTTAATTTTACAACTCAATCCGGCAAACTCTTCAAAAGAACGAGAGTTGTAACTTTAGAAAAAAAACACCCATATAAGGAGACCCGCTTGAAGACTAACTCAAATTTCTCCCCCTTTGTCATCGAATGACCAAAAGGGATGAAAAATGAGGACTAACGCCCTTGAAGAATATCATCACCGAGTCGATGAAGGAGCACCAGTATTGTTGGGGTCGGTTGTTGAAGTAGGGCCTGCCGCAGTGTCGTCCAAGTCTTCATGTTCATCAATCGCACGTGACGAAGAATATGAGCTGGCTACCAAGGAAGGACTTTAGTCTTCTTGAATTTCTTCGCTGGTGGCTGAGACCATTCAAAGTCTTGCTTGAAACCCATTTGTTTTAGATCATCTTCACCATACAGATGTGACAGAACAACCCAGGTGCGACCGAAGACTTCATGGAGGTAGTAATGGTTTTTCTTTACTGCATTGTGTGTAGCAGTCATGTTGTGAAGAATAGAACCAAACTGACACTTAACCCATTTGTGGTTGCGATCGACCTTCTGGTGAAGACTGAGGAGAAGCTCATGATCAGTCATCACCCTTGAAGCTGTGCCTTGAGGATTTTGCTTAGAAGCATTTGCGGCAGAGTCATGAGTGGCAGAGTCATCATTGGTGGAGTAGGATGTAGCTTTGCGGAACATACCATCCAATGGGCGAATGCCTTCATCAATAATTGCAGTAGCCTTGCCCTTTTTGTCAGATGAGGAAAATGTCTGCTTGAGGAATTCTATTGGGGGTAGGTAACTGACGTGATTCTGAAAATCAGCCTTGTAGTTGAGTGAAGACCTTATTCCGAGGAATCTCATAATCCAAGGAGCATAAGGCTTCAACTCAAATAGAGAGAGTGCAACATTTGCTAGAGTCCTCATGAAGAAATCATGATAGTTGATAGGAATGCCATGTATGATATTGAATAGGTTCATGATGCCAACAACTTCTTCACCATTTGAATTGTGGCCTTTAATAGGACTCAATGTCTTCGTCAGAATGCAATAGAAAGTTCTAGGCACAAACAACAATTCCTTCACGAGGAATTGGTCCTTGGGGCTTGACCGGGCTTCAGTGGCTTCATCAACACTTGCATGTAGTGAGCAGTAAGTTTAGGTTCATGGTATATGCAACGAGCGCCTTCAAGGGGAGGACTGACAGGCAGGGCATGAAGCAATTCAGAGGCTGGTACTTTGAAATGTGTGTTCTCTGTCATCCAGTCCAATACCCAAGAGTTCACATCTTCATCTTCTCCGGTGATGTGCCGCGTGGCATAGAACTGAAGAATTAGCTCTTCATTCCAATCAATAATGTCAGTGCAAAAGTTGAGTAGTCCAGCTTCATGAAGAACACTGAGGACTGGCGCGAAGCAAGGCAGTGATTCCATGTCCATGTGAGGAATATGCTCATGGTCTAAGACTTTGTCCTTGTTGAAAAGTGTTGACATCAAATTTTGACAAGGTCAAAAACTGAATTAATATGGCCTCAAATGGAGAAGTGATCTACATAAAAAAGTTTCGTATTGTCGATATGAACATCTTTGAAGTTTGGGCCATCACCATATGATCTCATGTCGAAGGCCGAAGTTGTGTTCGAAATACTGAGATTTTGTATTCAGAACACTATTCGGCTCATTACGCCCCAAGACCGCTGATAACCCACAAGTATAGGGGATCAATTGTAGCCTCTTTCGATAAGTAAGAGTGTCGAACCCAACGAGGAGCTAAAGGTAGAACAAATATTCCCTCAAGTTCTATCGACCACCAATACAACTCTACGCACACTTGACGTTCGCTTTACCGGAAACAAGTATGAAACTAGAAGTACTTTGTAGGCGTTGTTGGATAGGTATGCAAGATAATAAAGAGCAAGTAAATATAAAGTAGGGGCTGTTTAGATGAAGACACAACTAAATTAGTTTAAGTAAAGAGCTTTTGACAACAAGAAGGTTATTTGTCCCTAGGCAATCGATAACTAGACCGGTAATCATTATTGCAATTTTATTTGAGGGAGAGGCATAAGCTAACATACTTTCTCTACTTGGATCATATGCACTTATGATTGGAACTCTAGCAAGCATCCGCAACTACTAAAGATTCATTAAGGTAAAACCCAACCATAGCATTAAAGCATCAAGTCCCCTTTATCAAATACGCAAACAACCTACTTACTCGGGTCTGTGCTTCTGTCACTCACGCCACCCACCATAAGCAAACATAAACATATTGCAAACCCTACAGCGGGAATCCCTCACGCTTGCGCGACACGGAGAGCACCATAGGACAACACCAATAATAAAACATACAACTCAAACCAATCACGATCATCAAATAGCCATTAGGACAAAACAGATCTACTCAAACATCATAGGATAGCTATACATGATTGGAAATAATATATAGCGTTGAGCACCATGTTTAAGTAGAGATTACAGCGGGTAAGAGAGAGGTTACACCACTGCATAGAGGGGGGAATAGTTGGTGATGATGGCGGTGAAGTTGTTGGTGGAGATCGCGGTGATGATGATGGCCCCCGGTGGCACTCCGGTGCCACCGGAAGTGAGGGGGAGAGAGCCCCCCTCCTCCTTCTTCTTCCTTGACCTCCTCCCTAGATGGGAGAAGGGTTTCCCCTCTGGTCCATGGCCTCCATGGCGTGGGAGGGGCGAGAGCCCCTCCGAGATTGGATCTATCTCTCTGTCTCTCTCTGTTTCTGCGTTCTCTTCTGGCTCTGTTTCACCGTTTCGCGTATATATGGAGCCGTAACTCCGATTGGCCTGAAACTTTCACCGTGATTTTTTCCGAATATTAGCTTTCTTGCGGCAAAAGAAGAGCGGCAACCGCCTTACGGTGGGCTCACGAGGGTAGGGGCGCGCCCTAGGGAGGGGCGCCCCCTATCTCGTGACCACCTCGGGCACTGGTTCGTGTTGATTTTCCTTCCGAATTTTCCATATTTTCCAAAAATAAGCTCCGTCCATTTTTATCCCGTTTGGACTCCGTTTGATATGGATATTCTGCGAAACCAAAAACATGCAACAGACATGAACTGGCACTGGGCACTGGATCAATATGTTAATCCCAAAAATAATATAAAAAGTTGCCAAAAAGTATATGAAAGTTGAATAATATTGGCATGGAACAATCAAAAATTATAGATACGACGGAGAGACATCATAGAAAATATCCCCGTCTGTAGTCTCTAAAGCATAGCCCCAAAATGATAGCGGTAAATCGGTAAGAGACATCATAGATCGCACCATATCTAATAGAGTGCGATTACGACATTCGGACACACCATTACGCTGAGGTGTTCCAGGCGGCGTGAGTTGTGAAACTATTCCACATTTTCTTAAGTGTGTGCCAAATTCGTGACTCAAGTATTCTCCCCCACGATTTGATCGCAAGAACTTGATTTTCTTTTCATGTTGATTCTCAACCTCACTCGGAAATTCCTTGAACTTTTCAAAGGTCTCAGACTTGTGTTTCATTAAGTAGACATACCCATATCTACTCAAGTCATCAGTGAGGGTGAGAACATAACAATAGCCACCGCGAGCCTCAACACTCATTGGACCGCACACATCAGTATGTATGATTTCCAATAAGTTGGTTGATCGCTCCATTGTTCCTAAGAACGGAGTCTTGGTCATTTTACCCATGAGGCATGGTTCGCATGTGTCAAATGATTCGTAATCAAGAGATTCTAAAAGTCCATCTGCATGGAGCTTCTTCATGCGTTTGACACCTATGTGACCAAGGCGGCAGTGCCACAAGTATGTGGGACTATCATTATCAACCTTACATCTTTTGGTATTCACACTATGAATATGTGTAGCATTACGCTCGAGATTCATTAAGAATAAACCATTCACCATCGGAGCATGACCATAAAACATATCTCTCATATAAATAGAACAACCATTATTCTCGGATTTAAATGAGTAGCCATCTCGAATTAAACGAGATCCTGATACAATGTTCATGCTCAAAGCTGGCACTAAATAACAATTATTGAGGTTTAAAACTAATCCCGTAGGTACATGTAGAGGTAGCATGCCGACGTCTATCACATCGACCTCGGAACCATTCCCGACACGCATCGTCACCTCGTCCTTCGCCAGTCTCCGCTTATTCCGCAGCTCCTGCTTTGAGTTACAAATGTGAGCAACCGCACCGGTATCAAATACCCAGGAGCTACTACGAGTACTGGTAAGGTACACATCAATTACATGTATATCACATATACCTTTCGTGATGCCGGCCTTCTTGTCCGCTAAGTATTTGGGGCAGTTCCGCTTCCAGTGACCACTTCCCTTGCAATAAAAACACTCAGTCTCAGGCTTGGGTCCACTCTTTGGCTTCTTCCCGGCAGCTTGCTTACCGGGCACGGCAACTCCCTTGCCGTCCTTCTTGAAGTTCTTCTTACACTTGCCTTTCTTGAACTTAGTGGTTTTATTCACCATCAACACTTGATGTTCCTTTTTGACTTCTACCTCTGCTGATTTCAGCATTGCAAATACTTCAGGAATGGTATTTTCCACCCCCTGCATATTGAAGTTCATCACAAAGCTCTTGTAGCTCGGTGGAAGCGACTGAAGGATTCTGTCAATGACCGCGTCATCCGGGAGATTAACTCCCAGCCGAGTCAAGCGGTTATGCAACCCAGACATTTTGAGTATGTGCTCGCTGACAGAACTATTTTCCTCCATCTTACAGCTGAAGAACTTGTCGGAGACTTCATATCTCTCGACCCAGGCATGAGCTTGAAAAACCATTTTCAGCTCTTCGAACATTTCATATGCTCCGTGTCTCTCAAAACGCTTTTGGAGCCCCGGTTCTAAGCTGTAAAGCATGCCGCACTGAACGAGGGAGTAATCATCAGCACGTGTCTGCCAAGCGTTCATAACGTCTTGGTTCTGTGGGACGGGTGCGTCACCAAGCGGTGCTTCTAGGACATAATCTTTCTTGGCAGCTATGAGGATGATCCTCAGGTTCCGGACCCAGTCCGTATAGTTGCTGCCATCGTCTTTCAGCTTGGTTTTCTCTAGGAACGCGTTGAAGTTGAGGACAACGTGGGCCATTTGATCTACAAGACATATTGTAAAGATTTTAGACTAAATTCATGATAATTAAGTTCATCTAATCAAATTATTAAATGAACTCCCACTCAGATAGACATCCCTCCAGTCATTTAAGTATAACATGATCCGAGTTAACTAGGCCGTGTCCGATCATCACGTGAGACGGACTAGTCAACATCGGTGAACATCTTCATGTTGATCGTATCTTCTATACGACTCATGCTCGACCTTTCGGTCTTTTGTGTTCCGAGGCCATGTCTGTACATGCTAGGCTCGTCAAGTCAACCTAAGTGTATTGCGTGTGTAAATCTGTCTTACACCCGTTGTATTCGAACGTTAGAATCTATCACACCCGATCATCACGTGGTGCTTCGAAACAACGAACCTTCGCAACGGTGCACAGTTAGGGGGGACACTTTCTCGAAATTATTATGAGGGATCATCTTATTTAAGCTACCGTCGTTCTAAGCAAATAAGATGTAAAACATGATAAACATCACATGCAATCAAATAGTGACATGATATGGCCAATATCATTTGCTCCTTTGATCTCCATGTTCGGGGCTCCATGATCATCGTTGTCACCGGCATGACACCATGAACTCCATCATCATGATCTCCATCATCGTGTCTTCTTGAAGTTGTCTCGTCATCTATTACTTCTACTACTATGGCTAACGCTTTAGCAATAAAGTAAAGTAATTACATGACGTTTATGTTGACACACAGGTCATAAATAAATAAAGACAACTCCTATGGCTCCTGCCGGTTGTCATACTCATCGACATGCAAGTCGTGATTCCTATTACAAGAACATGATCAATCTCATACATCACATATATCATTCATCATTCATCACAACCTTTGGCCATATCACATCACAAAACACTTGCTGCAAAAACAAGTTAGACGTCCTCTAATTGTTGTTGCAAGTTTTTACGTGGCTGCTATAGGTTTCTAGCAAGAACGTTTCTTACCTACGCCAAAACCACAACGTGAATTGCCAATTTCTATTTACCCTTCATAAGGACCCTGTTCATCGAATCCGATCCGACTAAAGTGGGAGAGACAGACACCCGCCAACCACCTTATGCAACTAGTGCATGTCAGTCGGTGGAACCGGTCTCACGTAAGCGTACGTGTAAGGTTGGTCCGGGCCGCTTCATCCCACGATGCCGCCGAATCAAGATAAGACTAGTAACGACAAGCAAATTGACAATATCGACGCCCACAACTACTTTGTGTTCTACTCGTGCATAGTAAGTACGCATAGACCTAGCTCATGATGCCACTGTTGGGGATCGTAGCAGAAATTAAAAATTTTCTACGCATCACCAAGATCAATCTATGGAGTATTCTAGCAACGAGGGGAATAGGAGTGCATCTACATACCCTTGTAGATCGCGAGCGGAAGCGTTCAAGTGAACGGGGATGATGGAGTCGTACTCGTCGTGATCCAAATCACCGATGACCAAGTGCCGAACGGACAACACCTCCGCGTTCAACACACGTACGGTTGGGAAGATGTCTCCTCCTTCTTGATCTAGCAAGGGGGAAGGAGAGGTTGATGAAGATCCAGCAGCACGACGGCGTGGTGGTGGATGCAGCAGGATCCCGGCAGGGCTTCGCCAAGCACAAGCGGGGAGGAGAGGTGTTACGGAGGGAGAGGGAGGCGCCAAGAGCAAGGTGCGGCTGCCCTCCCTCCCTTCCACTATATATAGGGGCTAGGGGGCGCATGCCCCCTTGGAGATCCCATCTAAAAGGGGGGGGGCCCTAGGGGCAACAGCCCCCTTAGGGTTTCCAACCAGGGGGCGCATGCCCCCTCGGGGGGCAACGACCCCCTAGGGTTTCCAACCAGGGGGGCGCATGCCCCCTCGGGGGGCAATGGCCCCCTAGGGTTTCCAACCCTAGGCGCCTTGGGCCCTTGGGTGGGGCGCACCAGCCCATCAGGGGCTGGTTCCCACGCCACTTCAGCCCATGGGGCCCTCCGGGATAGGTGGCCCCATCCGGTGGACCCCCGGGACCCTTCCGGTGGTCCCGGTACAATACCGGTAACCCCCGAAACCTTCCCGCTGGCCGAAACTGGACTTCCTATATATAAATCTTTACCTCCGGACCATTCTGGAACTCCTCGTGACGTCCGGGATCTCATCCGGGACTCCGAAAAAGTTTCAGGTTACTGCATACTAATATCTCTACAACCCTAGCGTCACCGAACCTTAAGTGTGTAGACCCTACGGATTTGGGAGACACACAGACATGACCGAGACGCCTCTCCGGTCAATAACCAACAGCGGGATCTGGATACCCATGTTGGCTCCCACATGCTCCTCGATGATCTCATCGGATGAACCACGATGTCGAGGACTTAATCAATCCCGTATTCAATTCCCTTTGTCAATCGGTACGTTACTTGCCCGAGACTCGATCGTCGGTATTCCAATACCTTGTTCAATCTCGTTACCGACAAGTCACTTTACGCATACCGTAATGCATGATCCCGTGACCAACCCCTTGGTCACATTGAGCTCATTATGATGATGCATTACCGAGTGGGCCCAGAGATACCTCTCCGTCATACAGAGTGACAAATCCCAGTCTCGATTCGTGCCAACCCAACAGACACTTTCGGAGATACCTGTAATGTACCTTTATAGTCACCCAGTTACGTTGTGACGTTTGGCACACCCATGGCACTCCTACGGTATCCGGGAGTTGCACAATCTCATGGTCTAAGGAAATGATACTTGACATTCAGAAAAGCTACAACAAACGAACTACACAATCTTTGAGCTAAGCGTAGGATTGGGTCTTGTCCACACATCATTCTCCTAATGATGTGATTCCGTTATCAATGACATCTAATGTCCATAGTCAGGAAACCATGACTATCCTTTGATCAACGAGCTAGTCAACTAGAGGCTCACTAGGGACGTGTTGTGGTCTATGTATTCACACATGTATTACGATTTTCGAATAATACAATTATAGCATGAATAATAGACAATTATCATGAATAAGGAAATATAATAATCATTTTATTATTGCCTCTAGGGCATATTTCCAACAAAATCATCATGTGTAGTAGTAAAAGGCAACCCATTAATATAATCCTTAATAAGTGCAAACTTCTCCGATATAGTGTAGTCGGGAGAATTCAAAAAGATAATAGGACTATCATGTGTGGGTGCAATAGCAACAATTTCATGTTTAACATAAGGAACTATAGCAAGTTCATCTCCATAAGCATAATTCATATTGGCATCTTGGCCACAAGCATCATCAAAAAGGGATATTTCAAGAGAATCAAAGGGATCATAACAATCATCATAGCAATCATCCTTCGGTAAGCACGAAGGGAAATTAAACAATGTATGAGTTGAAGAGTTACTCTCATTAGAAGGTGGGAACGGGTAGCTAATCTGCTCTTCCTCCTTTTGTTCTTCGCTCTCCTCATCATCTTTTTCATCCAATGAGCTCACAGTTTCATCAACTTCTTCTTCCATAGACTCATGCAAAATATTAGTCTCTTCTTGGACAGCGGAGTAGTACTCAATATATGGTTCAACATAGGCATTAGAAGCATAATTATCATTGCAATATTTAAATATGGCAAAATTTTCAGATTTGTGAAGAGTAGCATCATACTTTTCAATCAAAGAAGCAATTTCAAAAGCACCCTTAAAAGCAACAAATTCTTCAATTTGTTGAACATCATAGTAATTATAAACACCATTAGCATATGAAGATAAGATTCCATTATCAATAAACTCACATTGGTAGGGAAGGTGTTTCTTAGGGTTTTCAGAACAACAAGTAAAATCATATATTTCACATAAATTCCAAGCATAGCATTGCAAACGTTGAATTTACCCCATAATAGTTTCCCTTTTTCAGATATACGGTGTCGCACATAACAAGCATGCTCATCTAAAGATTTGCCCTCAACTAAGCTAGTTGGGGTTTCGGCACGAGCACAAAGGGATCGAAGATGATCCAAGTAATAAGCTTCAACAGTGTGATAGATTTTGATTGGTTCTTCAACCATTGGTTCAGTAGGTACAACTAAATTTTTTGGTATTTTGCGTTTCCTACCCATAACTAAAGATATAAAACAACTAATAATAGCAAATAAAAATTACTTAGTGATAAAGCAAACAAGCACACACGAGAATATTCACCCCACGCTATGGCTCCCCGGCAACGGCGCCAGAAAAAGGTCTTGATAACCCACAAGTATAGGGGATCAATTGTAGCCTCTTTCGATAAGTAAGAGTGTCGAACCCAACGAGGAGCTAAAGGTAGAACAAATATTCCCTCAAGTTCTATCGACCACCGATACAGCTCTACGCACACTTGACGTTCGCTTTACCAGAAACAAGTATGAAACTAGAAGTACTTTGTAGGTGTTGTTGGATAGGTATGCAAGATAATAAAGAACAAGTAAATATAAAGTAGGGGCTGTTTAGATGAAGACACAACTAAATTAGTTTTAGTAAAGAGCTTTTGTCAACAAGAAGGTTATTTGTCCCTAGGCAATTGATAACTAGACCGGTAATCATTATTGCAATTTTATTTGAGGGAGAGGCATAAGCTAACATACTTTCTCTACTTGGATCATATGCACTTATTGCAAACCCTACAGCGGGAACCCTACTTGGATCTAGCAAGCATCCGCAACTACTAAAGATTCATTAAGGTAAAACCCAACCATAGCATTAAAGCATCAAGTCCCCTTTATCCCATACGCAAACAACCTACTTACTCGGGTCTGTGCTTCTGTCACTCACGCCACCCACCATAAGCAAATCATAAACATATTGCAAACCCTACAGCGGGAATCCCTCACGCTTGCGCGACACGGAGAGCACCATAGGACATCACCAATAATAAAACATACAACTCAAACCAATCACGATCATCAAATAGCCATTAGGACAAAACAGATCTACTCAAACATCATAGGATAGCCATACATCATTGGGAAATAATATATAGCGTTGAGCACCATGTTTAAGTAGAGATTACAGCGGGTAAGAGAGAGGTTACACCACTGCATAGAGGGGGGAAGAGTTGGTGATGATGGCGGTGAAGTTGTTGGTGGAGATCGCGGTGATGATGATGGCCCCCGGTGGCACTCCGGTGCCACCGGAAGCGAGGGGGAGAGAGCCCCCCTCCTTCTTCTTCTTCCTTGACCTCCTCCCTAGATGGGAGAAGGGTTTCCCCTCTGGTCCATGGCCTCCATGGCGTGGGAGGGGCGAGAGCCCCTCCGAGATTGGATCTATCTCTCTGTTTCTACGTTCTCTTCTGGCTCTGTTTCACCGTTTCGCGTATATATAGAGATCCGTAACTCCGATTGTCCTGAAACTTTCGCCGTGATTTTTTTCCGAATATTAGCTTTCTTGCGGCAAAAGAAGAGCGTCAACCGCCTTACGGTGGGCTCACGAGGGTAGGGGGCGCGCCCTAGGGGGGGGCCCTGTCTCGTGACCACCTTGGGCACTGGTTCGCGTTGATTTTCCTTCCGAATTTTCCATATTTTCCAAAAATAAGCTTCGTCCGTTTTTATCCCATTTGGACTCTGTTTGATATGGATATTCTGCAAAATCAAAAACATGCAACAGACAGGAACTGGCTCTGGGCACTGGATCAATATGTTAGTCCCAAAAATAATATAAAAAGTTGCCAAAAAGTATATGAAAGTTGAATAATATTGGCATGGAACAATCAGAAATTATAGATACGACGGAGACATATCAACCGCTTCCTATGGAAAAGTGATCTACATGGATTGTCTTTGTCTTGTAGAAATGATCAATTTTGATATAAAAATCGTTCCAATCCGAGTTCGTATGCAAAAGTTAGAGCCATCAGAATGCAGCTCTGTTAAGAGGCAGAAAATGGCGCGCCCCACAAGACGCCATGTCTGATTGGTAGCGCGAGTATAGCCAGTTTTGCGCGAGGTAGCGCGAATAATAGCCTGTTTTGCACGAGTGCTTTGACCCTCAAGATGACCTCTGATCAAAAAACGTTCAACATGAAAGTTGTTCGTCTCGTCGAAACGGTCAAGACTGCTTTTGGACTCGTTTCAATCCGAGGTCGTTTACCACCACAAAAAAGACCCGCAAGGTGCAGCCAGTTTAAACCGAATAGTTTTGGAAAGTTCGGATAAAACCAATCCGAATTTGACTAGGGTTTTGGATGTGAATCCAAGAATTTTCCTTGCACGGGAAGTCCAACCGCCTCTTATATACCTAAGGGGTGACGGCCGATTGAACAATACACAATCGATCAAATCATCTACCACTTTTATCTCTCACCCTTGTTCTTCTTCTTCCTCGTTCTTCGTTCGTTCTTCTTCATTGCAGGGCGGCGAACCTCGAGGCCCTAGGGGCGATCAGGTCGACCTAGGGCAGCCCATAGCCGCCGCGCGCCCTGACGGGTTCCCTCCCGGGCGTGTGGGGTTTCGGGTCCTCAAAAGCACCCGCCGGATTGCTTGCGTACCGCGCTTCCGGACAGGTCTCCTTCGACGTGAGCTGCGGTGCATCACCCTCGGCGTTGGAGATACACGACGACGTGTTCGTGTGTGAACACACTTTTTGGCGACTCCGCTGGGGAAGAAGCTTTGAACGGTCTCCAGCCCGTTCTTGCTACGAAGAGATCTCCATCTAGGGTTTGCAATCTACAAAGGTAATATGAATACCCAATTCACTTATGTAGATGAAAATAATGCATATGTTATTGCTAGATCGCTTAATGAGCATAATGTGTCGGCTAGCCCTAGTTTTATCAATTATGCATCTAATTATGCGCAACAGCCGATTCAAAATAATCATCATGCTTCAACTTCATATAATTTTAGCAGCATGCAACATATGTATCCCAACTCGCATGCATCGGTAACCCCACAAATCTATATGCCGATGTACAACATGATGAGTTTGGTTAATCAAGTTGAGGCACCCCATGTAGGAACTTCCAATAGGATGCAACAAAGTGTTTCAACTTTTTATTCATCGGCAAATAACTTGCAGTATGTTAATCCAAACGTGCCGGTGGATAGGGGAATTGGCCATGCTACTACTAGTTATTCGGCCAATTACCCTCAAACATCATATGCTACACCTCATGCTACTAATTTTCTAGCACCATACGCAACTGTTGATGTCCATAATTCGGCTCCGCACCTTCATGGTCATGGCCGAATAAGTGAAACTTCTATAGGAGCACAAATGCCTTCACCTACTACCGTGGCATATCATGTCCCCCCAACACAATTACAGAATTTCGGTGACATCTCGTAACCGAAAGAGTCTAAAAGTGTCGGGGGGCAATTCTATCCAGATTGGGTCATTAAGAAAAATCTTATGTCTTTTTGGGACGAATGCAATTTTGTTCTACATGAATTAATAAAAGAGGGAAGGCCTATTAATTCTACTGCAATCCAAGCTAGATTATGCCAAAAAGAGAAAGCATTGGGTGTGGATAGAATTCTCAAAAAAGGTGGTGATTCAGATACCAAAGTTAATTCGGCTATTGAAAAGACCGAATCAAATATTACGTATGCCAAATCTTTTCTAGAAAAACATGACGACAAGGTGTTGGGGAGCTATTCGTAAGAGGAACAATATATCTTTCACGTAACACAACCATCATGCTCTCCCAACATGTTTGAAGAGGTATGTCTAGAAAGTGATTTACCTATCTTCCGATTTGGTCGCAACTTTATTGTTGATGCTTCTATAAGAAAATTTCTCAGAAGTAATTTTGAAAGACCAATGAAGAAGAGAAATTTAGTTGTTAGCGATAAAACTATTACAGAGCATATCAGTCAACCTATTGTGCCATTTATAAAGACCGATAGTGACCTATTATTGCAGCCAAAGTTTTCCCCATTGCTTTATCAAAATTTCATATCTAGTTGGGTAGCTTTGCTTGTTTCATACTTGGCTTGCACTTGGTCTCAATTGAGACATGTGTATTCTAACTATTTTCGTTTCAGAAATTTAAAGCCAAGGTCAAATTCTTTTGAGAAATCCGATGCTAATATAATATCTTATCCAAATACATCAGAGATAGGATGCAAAACACAATGCATAGCCGAATGGGGATATTCCAAATTTGAACCATTCGTTTGCTTAACTCCAAAGCCGTTTGCACACCAAGATCGAGTGGAAAACAAGAAGTATACCTTCAATTCAAGCATGTGTGATCAAATATTTGATTTGTTGCTGAAAAATAATTACATTAGAGTTCTTGATCACCATGCGAAACCATCAATCCAAGGACGAATGTATTGCAAGTTTCATGATTCGCCCAAGCATAATTTTGAGGATTGCAACATGTTTCGTCAAATAGTTAAATCGGCCATTGCTAAAGGACGATTAAAATTTTTTGAAACACCAAGGGATAAGCAGTCTATTCCAAGAGGTATGTCTAGAAAGTGATTTACCTATCTTCCAATTTGGTCGCAACTTTATTGTTGATGCTTCTATAAGAAAATTTCTCAGAAGTAATTTTGAAAGACCAATGAAGAAGAGAAATTTAGTTGTTAGCGATAAAACTATTATAGAGCATATCAGTCAACCTATTGTGCCATTTATAAAGACCGATAGTGACCTATTATTGCAGCTAAAGTTTTCCCCATTGCTTTATCAAAATTTCATATCTAGTTGGGTAGCTTTGCTTGTTTCATACTTGGCTTGCACTTGGTCTCAATTGAGACATGTGTATTCTAACCATTTTCGTTTCAGAAATTTAAAGCCAAGGTCAAATTCTTTTGAGAAATCCGATGCTAATATAATATCTTATCCAAATACATCAGAGATAGGATGCAAAACACAATGCATAGCCGAATGGGGATATTCCAAATTTGAACCATTCGTTTGCTTAACTCCAAAGCCGTTTGCACACCAAGATCGAGTGGAAAACAAGAAGTATACCTTCAATTCAAGCATGTGTGATCAAATATTTGATTTTTTGCTGAAAAATAATTACATTAGAGTTATTGATCACCATGCGAAACCATCAATCCAAGGACGAATGTATTGCAAGTTTCATGATTCGCCCAAGCATAATTTTGAGGATTGCAACATGTTTCTTCAAATAGTTAAATCGGCCATTGCTAAAGGACGATTAAATTTTTTTGAAACACCAAGGGATAAGCAGTCTATTCCAATTGGTCCTAATGGAATTTTTTTTGAATCGGCTGCTTCAAGACGATTCCTTTAAAGATGAGAAGGTAAAAACTGCAGGTGATGGGATCAAGCTTTCAAGTAAAGAAATTGTTCAAGAGCACAATGAAAATATTCTTGAAGGAATGAGTTCTATCGAAGATACAATGAAGACGCCAAGGACTGGGGGCCAACAAAGCAATCCAAAGATCGATGCAAGCAAAACAAAAGGAGATAAATGCCGCAATAAGCACAAGCACAAGAAATCCAATGTCACTTTTGCACAGTTATTAGATAAATATCAAAAGAAAAGTAAAGAGAATGGTACTTATCGACCGAGTAATGCAAAAGCATCAAGATCACCCCCTAGGCGCAAATCAAAGGATCGGTATTGGCAAGAAGAGAATTTTAATGCAACATGTTCATATCCTTATTTTGGGTCGCCAATGCCAATGCCGTGGATGCCTCCCTATGCTCATGTAGAACGATATTCATCATGGGACGGGTATGATACAATGGCACATTCTCCATCATATTTTGTACCATCTCACCATTATTATGCAGCTTCAAGAAGATCAACGTTCAATGAGCTGTCATATGTTCAAGACTGTTTCAATAAGAAAGAATCAGTCCGGAGCTCAAGAAAGAAGAAAGAGGTGATCAAACAAGTATATCGAGTTAAAAAAGATGGTCACAAGAGTGCCAATTCAGATTTGATCTTAAAGGATAAAGAGCCAATTAAAGTGTTAACATTGGCTACTAAAGGCAATGAGATGAAGCAATCAATTGTCGAGAATCAAAGTGCCAAATCTGAAGAAAAGAAATTGAAAGTGCACAAGGTAAAACAAGAATTGTCATTAGTTCAAACAAAATCACAGCCAGGGCGCTCACTCGTCTTATCGTATTGGCAAAAAAAGAAATTACAAAAACTTAGTGCACAAGAGCTCGAAAAGAGAAACATGGCATGGGTTCCCAAAGGAAATAATCAAAAAAAGAGTGATGTGCAAGGTTCCATTGCAAGAAGTGTGACAAAGGTAAAAAAGGAAAAGAGTGAAAATTATGAACGACCAAGCCGAAGGTTTCAACATCTTTGGTGCACACATTATCCACATTCTCCAACTATGCCATTGATGCAGATGACATGGTATTCGTCCTCAGGTATGACTGGTTACCCTCCATGGACTTATTTTGATCCATGGACGCAATATAACTTCTTACAACATGCAAGGGTTTTAACTCATCACCATACATTTGATTAGCTGTATTTTGTTGCTAATCAAAGTGGCCGATATATAACTATCGCCCTAAGCAAAGACATTGCCGATATATAATCATCGCCCTAAGAACATATAAATGGACGGTGGAGTGTTGACATGTAACACCCACGATGCGGCTATATCTCCCACGTGTAGGAGCACGACTTAGAGGCATAACCGCATTGTAGGCAATGTTGCAAGAGGGGTAATCTTTACACATCCCATGTACTGAATAAGAAAGAGGTACATAGTTGGCTTACAATCGCCACTGCACACAATACATAAATTATAGCATTACAATCATCCAGATACAATCAAGGTCCGACTACGGAACCAAAATAAAGACAACCCCAAATACATAAGATCCCTGATCGTCCCAACTGGGCTCCACTACTGATCGTATGGAAAGGAAACGTAGTATCGTCCTGAGTCCTCATCGAACTCCCACTTGCGTTCAGTCGCATCTCCTGGAATGGTATCATCGGCACCTGCATCTGGTTTTGGAAGTAATCTGTGAGTCACGGGGACTCAGCAATCTCAGACCCTCGCGATCGAGACTATTTAAGCTTATGGGTAGGTAAAAGGTATGAGGTGGAGCTGCAACAAGCACTAGCATATATGGTGGCTAACATACGCAAAAGAGAGCGAGAAGAGAAGGCAAAGCACGTTTGAGAATCTATGATCAAGAAGTGATCCTAGAACTACTTACGTTCAAGCATAACTCGAGACCGTGTTCTCTTCCCGGACTCCGCCAAAAAGAGACCATCATGGCTACACACGCTGTTGATTCATTTAATTAAGTTAAGTTTCAGGTTTTCAACAACCGGACATTAACAAATTCCCATCTGCCCATAACCGCGGGCACGGCTTTCGAAAGTTCAAATCCCTGTAGGGGTGTCCCAACTTAGCCCATCACAAGCTCTCACGGTCAACGAAGGATATTCCTTCTCCCAGGACGGCCCGATCAGACTCGGAATCCCGGTTACAAGACATCTCGACAATGGTAAAACTAAACCAGCAAAGTCGCCCGATGTGCCGACAAATCCCGATAGGAGTCGCACATATCTTGTTCTCAGGGCACACCGGATAGGTCAAGCTACGAGTAAAACCAACCCTCGAGTTACCCCGAGGTGGCCCCACAGGCTGCCCGTTTCGGACCAACACTCAGAGGAGCACTGGCCCGGGGGGGGGGGTTTAAAATAAAGATGACCCTTGAGTCCGCGAAACCCAAAGGGAAAAAGGATAGGTGGCAAATGGTAAAACCAAGGTTGGGCCTTGGTGGAGGAGTTTTATTCAAGGCGAACTGTCAAGGGGTTCCCATTATAACCCAACCGCGTAAGGAATGCAAAATCAAGGAACATAACACCAGTATGATGGAAACTAGGGCGACAAGAGCGGAACAAAACACCAGGCATAAGGCCGAGCCTTCCACCCTTTACCAAGTATATAGATGCATTAAAGTAGACAAGATATAATAGTGATATCCCAACAATAAACATGTTCCAACAAGGAACAAACTCCAATCTTCACCTGCAACTAGCAACGCTATAAGAGGGGATGAGCAAAGCGGTAACATAGCCAAACAACGGTTTGCTAGGACAAGGTGGGTTAGAGGTTTGACATGGCAATATGGGAGGCATGATAAAGCATGTGGTAGGTATCGCGGCATAGGCATAGCAAAAGAGCGAGCAACTAGCAAGCAAAGATAGAAGTGATTTCGAGGGTATGGTCATCTTGCATGCAAAGTTCTCCGAGTTGATGTAAGCTTGATCCTCGTAAGCGTACTCAACGGGTTCCTCGATCATGTACTCGTCTCCCGGCTCTACCCAAAGCAAGAACACAAGCAAAGGGAAACACGATCAACCACGGTGCAATGCGCAAGCAACATGATGCAAAACATGGCATGATATGCGGGATGTGATATGCAATGCATATGCGTGTTTCAGATGTAAAAGGTTGAACCAGGCCTCAAATTGGAAATCCAAGAGCGCCGCTGGAAAGATGAGTTGATTTCGGTCGAAATCGATATAAAGATCATCGGAATCGGATGCACGGTTTGCAAATGGCAAGCAAAACAATAATGGCACCAATCTGTGATTAACAGCACGATGCCATCTAGAATGCAACAATAAACTAAGCTACTGCACTCTAACATAGCAACAAAGCACATGGCAGTGATCCACTCAAGATGCTTGACAAAAGATGAACACTGAGCTACGACTAAATCACACAATAGCAGGTTCAAACAAGCATGGCAAAAGTGCAAAAGATATCAGGTTCACAGACTTAGTGAAAATAACAACATGTCATGATTTAACATCAGGAAGCAATGTTTAGAGCAAGATAACAACATGCTACAAGAACATATCATGGCAAAGTAAGGCATGACATGAAACTACTCAAAGCATATAATAAAAGTCCCTTACTGACCATAAGCCAAAAGGGATAAGAAAATACAATGGCACCCATATAAACATAGCAAGTTTCGTTAACAGATTCAGACTTAGCAGAAAACTGGGCATGGCAAAAACAGAGTTACGTAGGCATGTTTGCGAGCTCGATGCACTCACCACAAGGCATTGCAAGACAAACTAAGCATACACCCAGCAAGAAGACATGATCAATAAGCTAACCATGGCAAGAACACTCTCATATCATGCATGGATCAACTACAACAACCTCGGCAAAATTGCTTAACACGTAAACAATCTGCCAGGAATATTTTATAGCAAAAGTAGAGCAAGATTGAGTCATGCTAGGGTACTCCATAATTGCAAACAAAGACATGGATGGATAGAACATAACAATATATCAAAATCATCCTTACTGAACATGCTCAAAAGAGGCATGGATCACTCTGTAGCAACAAGAATACATGGCATAAAAATAACATCAGGGAAATGACTTGGAAGAATTCTAAGTCCCTGAAATCAGCAACATCACGAGAGCTACTTTGCATGCTTGTGCTAGTCACCACAAAGATCACAAAAATACATGGCATACACCCCTGTAAAGATGGCATGGCATAGCCCAAAACACATGTAGGGCTCAAGTTCATAGGAGGCACACATTAAACATGGCAAAAAATGACAAATGTCCATAATCTGTTAAGAAACAGAAACTAACATTACATAGCACTCTTGAAACAACATTTTGGGCATCAAGATGAACTCAAATCAACATGGTGCAATGGAATGAAATGAAGAGGACCTCGAGACGAACAATTTGATATGCTACACGCCCAAAACGGAGCTACGATGCAGAGTTATGACATGATGAACATGGCCCCAGAATGTGAATATATCAAGACTTAGAAATATTTGGGGGGGGGGGGTCAACCTGCTCAGACGCAGATCTGGATCGGGGCGTCACCGGATACGGGGAAGAATATGGCGGCCGGCGGGGCTCGGGGCGCGGGGAGGCCGGGGAGGCGCGGCCGGGCGCGGGACCCGAGGGGGGCGGCGAGGGGCGCGGGCCCGGGGCGGCGAGGACGACGCTCGGCGCGGGCGCATGGGGCGGCTCCGGCCGCCGGGGACGCGTGGCGGCGTGGGGAGACGAGGGTGGCGCCGGTCGCCCGGAAGACGAGGCGGGGCGGCGGCGATGCTCTCCGGCGATGGGGTCGTAGCACGACGGGGAGCGCGGGGAGAGGGCGGCGCGCGCGCGGGCCTGGGGGGTGGGGGGCGACCCGGGCTCGGGCGGGCCGGCGGCGATGTGGGCGCGGGCTGCCCATGTGGCGGCTCGCGATTGGACAAGGGCGGCGGTGCAGACGCGTCCGGCGCCGGGCGGACGTGTCCGGCGCGCGGAGGAAGGAGAGACTAGGGTTAGGGGTGGATTTGATCCGAGAATTTTGGGGTGAGGCACCTATTTATACATAGAAGGAGTTAGGAGGCTCCAAATGGAGTGCGGTTTTCGGCCACGCGATCGTGATCGAACGACCGAGATGATGGAGGGGGTTTAGCTCAGTTTTGGGCGACTTTGGAGAGGTGTTGGGCTGCAAAACACACGAGGCCTTTATGGTTCCTCGGTTAACCGTTGGAGTTTCAAACGAAGTCCAAATGGCATGAAACTTGACAGGCGGTCTACCGATAGTATACCAAGGCCGCATGGCAAGTCTCGGTCCAATCCGAGAACGTTTAACACCCGCACACGAAAAGAGGCAAAAGGGGACGTCGGAGCACATAGGAGTGCCGGAATGCAAAACGGACAACGGGGAAAATGCTCGGATGCATGAGACGAACACGTATGCATATGCGATGCACATGATGACATGATATGAGATGCATGACAAGGACAAAATGCAAAACAAAGACAACACCCAACCACGAGGGAATATCATAACTTAGTGCCGAAAATGGCAAGAGTTGGAATACAAATATGGCAAGTTACATACGGGGCGTTACATGACATCGTCCTTAGAACAAACTCTGGGCAAATTATTTTTCGGCACGCAAGTTTTGCCGAAAAACAGGGGGGCATGTGTTGACATCAAATTTTGGCACGGTCAAGAACTTAATTAATATGGCCTCAAATGGAGAAGTGATCTACATAAAAAAGTTTCGTATTGTTGATATGAACATCTTTGAAGTTTGGGCCATCGCCACCCGTCTCATCTCGAAGGCCGAAGTTGTGTTCGAAATACTGAGATTTTGTATTCAGAACACTATTCGGCTCATTACACCCCCAAGACCGCCTCCTATGGAAAAGTGATCTACATGGATTGTCTTCGTCTCGTTGAAGCGATCGATTTTGATATAAAAATCGTTCCAATCCAAGTCCGTATGAAAAAGTTAGAGCCATTGTTATGCAGCTCTGTCAAGAGGCAGAAAATGGCGCGCCCCACAAGACGCCATGTCTGATTGGTAGCGCGAGTATAGCCAGTTTTGCGCGAGGTAGCGCGAATAATAGCCTATTTTGCACGAGAAATTTGACCCTCAGGATGACCTCTGATCAAAAAACGTTCAACATGAAAGTTGGTCGTCTCGTCGAAATGGTCAAGATTGCTTTTGGACTCGTTTCCATCCGAGGTCGTTTACCACCACAAAAAGGACCCGCAAGGTGTAGCCAGTTTAAACCGAACAGTTTTGGAAAGTTCGGATAAAACCAATCCGAATTTGACTAGGGTTTTGGACGTGAATCCAAGCCTTTTCCTCGCACGGAAGTCCAGTCGCCTCTTATATACCTAAGGGGTGACGGCCGATTGAACAACACACAATCGATCAAATCATCTACCACTTTTATCTTTACTTTTATCTCTCACCCTTGTTCTTCTTCTTCCTCATTCTTTGTTCGTTCTTCTTCATTGCAGGGCGATGAACCTCGAGGCCCTAGGGGCGATCAGGTCGACCTAGGGCAGCCCATAGCCGCCGCGCGCCCTGACGGGGTCCCTCCTGGGCGTGTGGGGTTTCGGGTCCTCAAAAGCACCCGCCGGATTGCTTGCGTACTGCGCTTCCGGACGGGTCTCCTTCGACGTGAGCTACAGTGCATCACCCTCGGTGTTGGAGGTACACAGCGACGTGTTCGTGTGTGAACAAAAAGCAGCGAAGAATAGAAGTTTGCTTGGCTGGCAGTCCAGAAGTGCTTCCTTCTAAGACGAGCAGAGTCATAGGGGTTGTAGTCCGTGAAGAAAACATGCTCGTGGAAGAAGTCATCAGCCTTGAATTTTTGCTTCTTTGAGAAAGGAGCCTTTGGCTTGGGGTGAGGAGTGTCAGTCAATTGCATCACAGCCTGAGGAATCGCAATCTCAGGATCCGCAGGCTGAGGAATTTCAGTTTTTCTTCAGTGGCAGCCTGGGTCTTTAATTCTCCAGGAGCAATGTCATCAGCACTAGTGGATGGAATCTCTTCAGGGATGGACGGAGTGGGGTGTGGTTCTTCAAAACCCATTTGAACTTCAGTAGTCACTGGGGACTGAGGAATTTGTTGCAGAGGAGTGAACAAAGGAGAAAATCGGGTGCTGACTTTCCCAAAAGCCATCATTCAGTACTGGCGTTGTGCACCCAATGTCCACATCCTCATCTTCTCCACTCATTTCTTCAACACCGGCCTCTTCAGCAGTAAACTGAGGCATGGGTGATGAAACAACCGGGGTTGAAGGGATTGCATCCACTTCAATTTCTTCATCCAACTGGTCTGAAGAAGGAGCAGAAGGAATGTCTTCATTGGATCCGCTTGGGATCACGTATTCTTCATCAGAAGGAACGAGTTCCTTTGATGGCATGCTTGAGACTAGAACAACATCAATCAGATTTTCAAATGAGCTGGTCAATTTCTTCATCTTCTTCGGAGCTGAAGAGTCTGATGAAGTTGATGCTTTCCTTTTCTTCACAGCTACACGCTCCGCAGCCTTGGTCTTCTTCGCTTCTGATGCAGAAGGAAGAATTGGACTTGGTGCAGGTGCAGGAGGAGCAGACGAAATTGGTTTCGTTTCTTCAGGCACAACTGATGCAGTTGCCCTGGCATAAGAAGTTTCTTCAGGCACATCGGTTGAAGCTTCAGCTATCCTGGCAATTTCTTCAGGCGCAACACTAGTGGTTGCCCTGGCAGTTTCATCAGCGGCTGGAATGCAGTCATCAGCCCTGGTAGTAGCATTTTCTTCAGCAGCCTGATTATCATCAGCGGTGCTGGCATTTTCTTCAGTAGGCTGAGCAGATGCTTCAGCCTGAGGAATTTCTTTTTGCGTTGGAGTTGCAACATTGGTAGTGAATTTTTTAGCTAACTTTACAAATCTGACTTTGGCTCCAAGCCAATCTGCACGTTATGTGTCAAATTCATCACTGAGGTTTTTGATTTCAGTCTGAGCAGCAATGAGTTCATCAGTGGTCATTTTCACAATGTTTTTCTTCAGAAGGCGCTCCTTCTTGTACTGCGCTTTCTTCAGCTGCCTGGCCTTCTCAAACTTCCATTTCTCTCCATCAATTAAGGCAGTCAACACATGACTTTGACCAGGAGTGAGGTTCATCTCAGGCAGAGGTGTGTTGGGGTCCTTGTGCCACAAGTCGATGAAGTCGAGGATCAACTTTGGATCCAGCATCAATGGCACATTACTGCCTTTGGCTCTAGTGGCCCTGTGCTGCCTGTATTTGATGATTTTAGCGAGTTCTTTATCATCAGCTTTGTCCTCAGAGGACGGTACTTGAAAGGCAACCTGCTTCTTTTGAGGACTTGGTCTAGTGCCTCGTCCTGCAGTGGCCTTGGTCTTTAGCAGAGTGGGGCCAGATGAAGAGTGCAAAGGAGCTGATGAACTTGCAGAGGCTCCTGAGGCAATAGAGATGCCTACTGTCCTTTGTCACGAGGCGAGATGCGCAGGTGCTGAGGATTTTGAAGGAGGAGCTGAGGATTTTGTAACTTGAGAAACTGGGGCGGCTTGAGGAATTGGCCGTGAGGGCTTACCAGCAGTTGGCCATGAGGGCATTGCAGAGGAGCTTGGCTATGAGGGCATTGAAGAAGTAGAGGCACTAGGCTTGTGTGCAGGCTTCTTAGGCATGGCCTTCTTCGGCTTGCTAGCAGAGGCCTCAGTAGTGGCAGCAGCAGCAAAGTCTTCATTGAATTTCCTCACTGCTTCTTTTGCTACTCTGGCCAACTTAGCTTGACGCTTGGCCCATTCATCAGGATAGTCCTCACCATGCTTGAGGCTAGTGGGATCAGCTTCTTGGCCAGGTGCCAATGGAGGTCTTGGGTAAGGAGGGTGAAGAGCGAATTTCTTCATATATTTTGGTGTGACATACATGTACTCTCTCCATTCCCTTGCCCATCTCCTCTCTATCCTTTGGATGCGCACTTTGCGCTGATTTTTGTCCTCCTTTCCATGAGTGGCCTCATCAGGAGTGCAATAATCCTTGTAGATGTCATCAGGGATCTCAAAAGCGGTGTTGACTTTCAGTTTCTTTCCTCCCTTCTGAGATTTCTTTCCGTCAGCCATTTTCTTCAGCTGAGGATTTTGAACAGTTGAATTCTCTGAAGAGGTATGCAATTTTTCTTCGAGGAACGCTGCAAATGAGTTAAGTTGATGAGAACCTAGTGATTGAGCAGCAGACATGTGTACCTGTGAACATAGTATAGGTGCGAAGAATTTGGAGAGGTCATATGCGTTCTCAGAAGTTTTTGCAAAAAGAACAAGTTTGAGGAATTTGACCGGATGAGTCTTGAGGAATTTCACTAAGCGTTCTTTGACTTAGGTTCCAGAGTTGTACAGATTTAAAAATCCACACAATTGAGGAATCTCGAAGAAAAATGTTGCTTAGATAAACAGATCAAGAGCAGATGATATGTGAGGTGTTTAGTGTGTGAAGATTTGAGGAATAAACACCTTTTGAAGATTTGAAGAAAATATCAGAATCAACAAAGGCAATAAAAGTAACTTTTAATTACCCTTGACAAAGAACACGATGAACTGTGAAGTGTAGATTTAAAAGCTCGTCAGTTCAGATCTTCCACGCCCTAACTTGGCAGAGGAAGACAACTATGGCGGCGGCATAGTGAAGAAATCCGCAACCGGCGTGAGTACGGCGGCGACGAGGTCGAGGCAGTGAAGCTCTTCCTCACTGGCGACGATGGAAGTAGCGACGGCGCTAGGGTTTGAGAGCTCGAGCGAGGGAGTGAGGTTGAGCGGAGTAAAAACGAAGTGAGTAAGGGAGGGGGTATTTATAGTCGAAGTGAAAAAATGCTCGCTCGAGGAAATTGGACGAACGTGCCCCTGACCCTTCTCATTCGCGTGACATGTGTCACCCATGTACATAGAGGTGACGATCGTGGGCGAATAGAATAATATATCACGGAAGTGGAATGGTTTGAGCGGCAAAAGCCGAAAATTCGGATAGGATAAGTTTAAAGTTTTGTTCGCAATTTCTTCAATTGATAAGGACATTGTGAGCCGTTAGATGCAACATGGATGGCTAGAAGGGCTTCTTCAACCTCAGAAATTGATGCACTGTTCATCTTCTCAGCCCGCCACACGCCTAACCGCTTGCCGCTGCCGCCCCGCCCTCCATGAACCGCCTGCCACTGCCACGGTCCCCCACCCCCGCCATCTGTTTAACCCCGGGCATGATCCATTTTTTCCGGCGAACTGCATTCCACACCCAACACTCATAAGATAGATCATGGGCACCCTGCCACCCTAATATAGATACTGGGGTAGCTTCTCTGCCGTCTTCTTCCTTCGCTCCGTCGAACTTCTTTCACAAATCGACTGACCCAAATTATACTACTAGTACGAACGTATTAAGTACAGTAGGAACACGAAGATACGAGCAATAGTACCAACTGCAAGAAGAACAGTAGTAAGACATAGTACTAGTACTACTGTATGTACTAAAGAGTTCAAATAATGAGAAAGAACATAAACATAGTTCTGCTAGGGGCTCAGCACAACACACCCCTGAAATAAAACTAAGCAACTAGTCTGTTTGACACTATAGTAGAACCAGCATGAGCGATGCCACTGCCACCTTACTCGGAGTCCGAGTCCACGTCCTCGACTTTGTCCTCGTCCCTCTTCCTCTTCCTCTTCGCCGCCGCTTCTTTGCTTGAATCGGACACTGGGATCTGCTTCTTCATCCAACCCTTGTGGATATTTAAATGAAGGTAGGCATCCATTGCTGCATATAGGATGTGATCTTCATCTATTGTCTTCGACTCCCATGCATGATGAAACTTGTGGTGAGGTTTCTTCAGTTTAGCATACGAAGGATCTATCATGGCTGCTTCCAGGGTCAACATTGAAGGCTGAGAGGAGGTATAACATAACACCCACGATGCGGCTATATCTCCCATGTGTCGAGGCACGACTTAGAGGCATAACCGCATGGTGGTTTAGTCGCAAGTGGGGTAATCTTCACACAATCCCATGTACTGAATAAGAAAGGGGTAAAGAGTTGGCTTACAATCGCCACTTCACACAAATAACAAGTTAAACATACAACATCCAGAGTACAATCAAGGTCCAACTACGGAACCAAAATAAAAGAAGACAATCCCAAATGCTAGATCCCCGATCGTCCCAACTGGGCACCACTATTGATCATCCAAAAAGACACAAAACAACGAACAAGATCTTCATCGAGCTCCCACTTGAGCTCGGTTGCGTCACCTGCACTGGTATCATCGGCACCTACAACTGTTTGGAAGTATCCGTGAGTCACGAGGACTCAGCAATCTCGCACCCACGAGATGAAGACTATTTAAGCTTATGGGTAGGATAAGGTAATGAGGTGGAGCTGCAACAAGCACTAAGCATATATGGTGGCTAACATACGCAAATAAGAGCGAGAAGAGAAGCAACGCAACGGTCGTGAATCTAGAAGTGATCAAGAAGTGATCCTGAAACTACTTACGCACAAACATAACACAAGAACCGTGTTCACTTCCCGGACTCCGCCGAGAAGAGACCATCACGGCTACACACGTGGTTGATGCATTTTAATTAAGTCAAGTGTCAAGTTCTCTACAATCGGACATTAACAAATTCCCATCTGCCACATAACCGCGGGCACGGCTTTCGAAAGTTTATACCCTACAGGGGTGTCCCAGCTTAGCCCATCACAAGCTCTCACGTTCAACGAAGGATATTCCTTCTCCCGGAAAGACCTGATCAATCTCGGAATCCCGGTTACAAGACATTTCAACAATGGTAAAACAAGACCAGCAAAGCCACCCGATGTGCAAACAATCCCGATAGGAGTCGCACGTATCTCGTTCTCAGGGCAACACTGGATGAGACTAGCTATGAGTAAAACCAGCTATCAAGTTTCCCCGAGGTGGCCCCGCAGGCAGATCGGTTCAGACCAACACTTAGAGAAGCACTCGCCTGGGGGGGGGGGTTAAAATAAAGATGACCCTCGGGTTGGCCGACCCAAGGGAAAGGTATAGGTTGTTAGGCAAATGTAAAACCAAGGTTGGGCCTTGCTGGAGGAGTTTTATTCAAAGTGAACTGTCAAGGGGTTCCCATAACACCCAACCACGTAAGGAACGCAAAATCAAGGAACATACCACCGGTATGATGAAAACTAGGGCGGCAAGAGTGGAACAAAACACCAGGCATAAGGCTGAGCCTTCCACCCTTTACCAAGTATATAGATGCATTAATTAAATAAGATATATTGTGATATCCCAACATATCCATGTTCCAACATGGAACAAACTTCAGCTTCACCTGCAACTAACAACGCTATAAGAGGGGCTGAGCAAGAGAGGTAACATAGCCAAACAACGATTTGCTAGGAAGGCGGGTTAGAGGCTTGACATGGAAATATGGGAGGCATGATATAATAAGTGGTAGGTAGCACGGCATAGCGATAGAACGAACAACTAGCAAGCAAAGATAGAAGTGATTTCGAGGGTATGGTCATCTTGCGTGAGATCCCGCAAGGAAGAAGAACGAGTCCATGAAGAAGACAAACGGACGTAGTCGAACGAATCCTCACAACTCCAGAATGAAACCGAAGCCAACGAGAGAAGCAACCCGGAAAGAAGCAAGCAACATAGTAAACAACCATCACATAAACAAGGCATGATGCACAATCAAGTATGATGCATGTCCGGTTTAAAGAGGCATGGCATGGCAAAGTGCAACAAACAATACTACAAATTAAGTGGAGATCAATATGCAACGAGTTGCATATTGACGTAGTTCTCTCCCGGTTATGTACCCAACAAAATTAAATGTTATTAAACATGGCAAGGGGTGAAGCATAAGACAACTACCTATCTAGACAAGTTTAAATTAGGCCGGAACAACAAACAACAATTCCGGAAAATCCCCATGTGAAAATTATGGATTTGGTACTTTTTCGCCCTATACACAATTTTAGAGTTATTAAACATGCAAGGTAAAGCCACCATGTTAAACTAGGCATTTACTACCCCATTTACCTATAAAGTTTATTGAATTTGGAGCTACGGTTATTTAGTTATGAGTTAAATCATTTTAACATGGCAATTGAGCAAAATTAATCAAACAACATTTTTAACATGGATGAAAGTTGGATATTATGAAACTAGACAAGATTCTAAGCATTTTTCATATTTAAAGTTTTTACATATGATGCATAGTTTGAGAGATATGATATGCATGAACAACATGGGGTTTTCTATAAAACAATAGTCTCTGGAATAAATAGGAAAATCACAGCGCGCACAAAAAAAACATATGCGGCTGGATCTGCTGGGTGCTAGGCTTCCTCACCACGGGCCAAGCCCAGTTCGTTTGAGCCAGCTGGGCCGTGGGGCTTATGGCTGGGCTCTGCTGGCCTAGGCACGGTCGACGCTGGAGGTCAACGCACCGCTTGAACGAGCGAGCGAGGCAGAGGGTTGCGGGCCCGGTCTACGCGAGGTAGGGGCGCGTCGTCCTCCCGTAGAACGAAGCATAGAAGGGGCTGGGAACCTCCATCGGCTGCATGCAGAGAACCCCCGATGAGGAACGGGCAGCTGACGGCTGGAACGGGACGGAGTTTGGTCGTCGGCGACGGATCCAGGCCCGATCCAGGCGGGCACGGCAAGGCTCCGGACGGCGGCCGGAGATCCATGGAGGGGTTCCCTAGCGTCGACTTGGTCAAACAGGAGAGAAGACAGATGGTTAGAGGAGCAGGAGAGTCAGGAAAAAGGGAAAGGGGCATGAGGCAGGGGACCTGCTGGTCCGGCAGTGGCGTCCTGGTGGTTGAGGCCGCCGGCGACGAGCGAAAGGCAGCGCTGCTCCCGATCCATCCTGGATCAAGGTACGGGATGAGGGGACGGGGCGCTCAGGACTGCTGCTGATGCTCTGCGGGCGCACGGGCGCGAGGAGCTGTGAGTGTTGAACGTCTCCGGGATCGCAAAGGCGAGGTGGGCATGGAATGCTGCTGCCGCGGCTTTGCAGTTTGTCGGGCGAGGAGATCAAGGAACGGAGCGCGATGGTTGGTCGAGCACGGAAAACAGAGAAGAGACAGTGGGGTGGCGGCGGCTAGGAGGATCCCTAGGGATTAGGGATTGGTCCGATGATTTTACTGATATTTATAGTAAGTGGGTGTGGGTAGGGCTATCTAGCCCCTTCGATCGTAATCGGATGGTCGAGAAAAATAGACTAGGTGAGTCCAAATAAGAAAACGGAGATGTTTTTGGGATGTTAGGGGATGATCCGGACCCAATGGTGACGACTGCCCGGGTCGGGTTCGGGTAAGTTTAGGACGCGCACACTAGGGGGGGGGTTGGTTTAATGTGGGAGTGGGCTGAGATGAGAGGGGAAGGAGTGCAGCCCGGCAACTGTTTCCGGAGACCGAAAACGTCCGACGTTAGACCGGCAACGGTGCCGCTATAGTTATCCGTTGGGCCGCCAAACGAACTCCGAATGCGATGAAATTTGGTAGGCGGTCTACCTACACAATAAAAATACCGCACACCAACTTTCGTCCCATTCCGAGAACATCTCCCGTCCACTTATAAAATAATATTTCGGAGGTGTCGCGGGCGCGTGCGAGTGTGTCTAGGCTCAGAATGGACAACGGAAGAAAACTGGGGGACCCGGACAAATGCAAGTTTTGAAAACACGCAGATGCAATGCAGATGATGACATGGCAAGATGCAACACGCAAGCGAATGACAAGGCAACAACAGCGAATAACTGGAAGACACCTGGCGCATCGGTCTCCGGGCGTCACAGGAGGACACAAGGCTTGCCTTCTGGAGATTGAAGGGCTGGCCTACAACGAGGCCTATCTGACCCAGGACATCCTTGTCGTTCCTAAAGTCTAGAGTAACAAATTTCACTCTTTCGTCCTTGAGGAAGTTCTTAAAATCCTGGCACATCAATGTCGGCATGGCATATGTGGTAGACCAAGAACACGTTATGTACGCAAACCTGGATCACGGCAGGCTTCTTCTTCTCTGCCTCCTTTAGAATCTTCTCTCTTTCCAGGACTGTGGCATACTCAACATCTAGCCCAGCGACCCACTCATCCTTTGAGTTTTCGAACATGCTTTTGAAGAGAGAAAGGCATCCTTTCACCGTCGCGGATCCACGGGTGTAGATGATGATGAACTCATCGCCGGTGATGGCTCTAACCTGGTACTCAGCGGTGACCATGGAGATTTGGGAGGCCATGGATTTTGGAGGAGGGTTAGGAGAAGATGAACTGGTGTAATGTGAAAGGACGGGACGACTGGGAGCAAACTATTGTAAGGTAGAAGACGGGGACGAGTAGTGCGTGCGAACGGCATGGGTTTGTTGGCTTGCCCGATGGATAAATGGCTGCAAGCCCCCAAAGAGTTCTCAAGTACTATGCGGGACCCACTAGATGTCATGTCTACTAGACTCATATCGTAGGCCTGACGGTATTGCTTCTGCCTGTTCGCACAACATGCCGGCGCGTGGATGTAACTTCACTTAATTCCCTCAACCGTCGCACCTCCCACGACCTTCGCCTCCCTCGCGTGGTCACGCCCTTTGAGACTTTGACCGACTATAAATTAGCAATTTTTTTGCCTACTCCACACGCATGATACTCCCTCTGGTAGTTTTTACTTCCGTCAACTATTTGCAAAGTTTTTGTCCAAATTTATACTAAAAATATCAATATCTACAATACTGATTATAATGAGTATAAAAACTAGGTTTTATAATGAGTATAAAAATATTGATTTGACATTGTGAATGTTATCGTACATTTTTCTATAAGTTTAGTCAAGTAGAGGTACATTGACTTCAGACAAAACTTAAATGCACAATGCAGACTAGTTCCTCTGTCCAGGTGCGTGCCATGTCCTATCTAGTCATCACAACAAGGTTAAATATTAGAGTACCACTACCTCCCTTCTACTCTTACCAAGATAGAGGCGGCGGAATAGTTTTTGTAGTGGTTTCTAGAGTCTGGACTCCATCTTCAGGAACCCTCGCCGCCGCCGGCAAGAATGCAAGGAGATGAACCAGAAAGGAAATGAAGCTAGAATGAGTAGTTCCGTATTTTATACAGTGGCAGAGGTGGGTAAATATCTGCTATACAGTACCTCCGGTGGCAAGGCCATGTCTATATGCACACACATCTCAGCCGTTGGTTCCAAGTAGATCAAACGACTCACATGGTCCAGAGGCAGACATACCATCACCACCAACTGAGATTTTTATAGGAGTGGTCATGCATGCATGTGGTGTAATTAATGCATTAGTTTACACAAATTTTTGAGAAAAACGAGAGTACTAATTAAGTACTTTTGCAAACTACGGAATTAATTCCACCATTCATCATCTACCTTGGTTGAAGAGATTTTAAAATTAAGCCCTATAAACCGGAAAGGAGGGAGTACCACATTACCACCACTATGGCCAGCCTTAATCATCACATGCAATAATTTAGTGCACCTTGAAATCTGAACGCCTGCTTGATTCTCCTTCTCCCTCCAGCAGTCCCACCACTCCACCCCGTGTGGAATAAATCTGCATGCATGACTCTCCTCCTCCGCGCTCGTCCAATCCGTTGTGACCAGCAATATTTCCACCCCTTCCCTCACTTGTAATTTACTCAAACAAATATGCCCACGTAGCTGCTTCAGTTACTTAACTGTAGGTGCATTGGGTAACTGACATGTGGGCCCAATAGGCATCTGGCCCACATGTCAGTGACTCAACTGGACCTGCAGTTCAGCTAGTGAAGCTTAGTCCATATATTACGTAGGTGTGCCATTTCTTGCTATAAATACTGCGCCTCCCACAACATTCAGAAGAACGCTCACGTTCATCGCTATCTCCTCCCCCTCCCTCTCACGTCGACCACCATGGCATCCCCCCTCCCAAGCCCTAGGCGCCCCTCGCTGCACCACGCGGACGGTCACACGTCGCCGTTCCGTTCCTCACTGCCACTAGTCGAGGAGGACGCGTCACCGTTCCGTTCCTCGCCAGCACTAGTCGAGGAGGATGCATCGGCATTCCGCTCCTTGCCGCGATGCATCGAGGTGGACGCGTCGGCTTTCCCAATCTCGCCAGCACGCGCGTCGGAGGACGCGTCGGCTCCCCGCTACGAGGAGAACGCTGCGCTGCCCGCCGAGCCCCCTAGCCTTGAGGAGCTTTGGAAAGAAACAAATGTCGCCTTGTGGGAGGCTTTGCCTCCGGCAGAGCGCGCCAAAATAGAGGTGGAGGAGAAGGCCGAGGAAGAGAAGCCCGCCGCGGGGCAAGCTGCCTGGCAGGCCTATGTTGTGTCCGAGAGAGTCAGGCAATTGGCTCTTTGGCAAAAGGCTCGTGCGAGGGTCATGAGGGTGGCGGAGGACGCCCGTGCCAAAGCCCTGAGTGCAGTCGGGCCCAAGCGCCTCATCTACGCTTGGCGGTATGTGGACCGGGTGCACACTTCCAACGAGGAGGAGTACCTGTTGGCGCTGGATCACCACACCGATGAGATCGCGCTCGCCGGCAAGCCGCCAATCAGCACCTGCGAGTTGCAAGGCTGAGGAAAAGGTGTTGTGTCGGTGCACTGGGAAATGGCCGCGCACCAGGGCACTCGTGGCACGCCGCAAGCGCTCCTGCGAGCACTGTGGCTTTTATTAGGAATATAATTTAGTTCTGTAAGGCGATCTCACTAGTCTTGGGATGCAAATGATAAATCCCGAATGTTCGGGAATTATTAGCGTCCTTAATTAAGTATGTAAAAGGAAAAGTTTGGAAACCTTGTGTATCCGTACGCATTTTGTAAGTACTTGCATATGTCACATGCACTAACATTTTATCAGTTAAATCTTTGGTCAAAATTTAGCACAAATTATAATGGTGATGAATAAACCAGGGCGGAGGTACTAGTAGTAGTTTAGAAGCCCAAATAAATGAGTGAGGCGCCTTAATGTTACAATCCACTGTGACTAGTCTTATGGGAAAAGATGGGGAAGATACGACTTATTTTTTAAGCCGCCAAAAGAACTGGCCCTAGGAGTGGTAGCTAGGGATACTAGGAGTAGTATCTAGGGATCGAGTGTGCGAGATGAACCGGAGAAAGTAAATGCAGAGAGATGAAATGCAAAAAAGACGGAGGGATGTGATGGTTGCTTGTCTGATTATTTTACCAGGCCACTTATTACTGGGAGTGGTTGGGTTTTGTGATATGACGGCTTTAGTGTCGTGCCACGAGCAGGGTGAGACTCGCGTGCAGCGCTGCCCTCTACACTAGTACTACATCGGTCGTGGTTTATTAGTCCCCCATTGAATTTGTATTTGAACAAAAACTATATCGTTGGATTCGTATTTGAACATAGTTTTCAATGATATAATTTTAGGTGACATGCATCGGCATTTATCATACTATATATAATGTTAGTTCAATTTATGGTCGTACTAATCCATAGTAAGATGCCCGTGCGTTGCACGGAACAGTGAAATACATTGATCGGGGAGTTGTTTATTTTGACAAAGGATGTGGGGGTCATCTCATGTGTAACGGGTATCGATAGGTTTCTTTGGATATTATTTCATCTCTAGAGCTCACAAATATCTGGGTGAAATAGATAAAAAAAGTATCTTTTGCAAACAAAAGCGTTCAACTGTTCAACCTGCATCCAAAACTTGTGAAGAAATAACACTTATTGTGCTTTGCAAGAAATGGTCTTTAAGAATTAGTTTTTGAGTATGGATTGTTATACATGTTGGCTACAGATGACATGGCACTTTCTTATAGTCAACAGTTAGCTATACCATTAAGTATTAACCATGCCCTTATACACCTAGACGGAGGGATTAAATCAAGATGACTTGGAAGCGGGCAGAGGAGATGTAAGAAATGGTTCATCATAAGTCTTTCACCAGTACTATAGTAAAAATTTCATACATGGAAGATTCTAGAGTAAACCATAAATGGATACACTTTTATTCATGCGCGATACTCCAATAGAGCAAGATCATGCATGGAAGTCTCCACATGCTTAGACAGCGGATTACATTGAGCGAAGACTAATGATCAACATTTAACTTGGTAATGCATATGTCCAGGTGAACCTCCTTGGAGTCCCCGTGCACCACGTTGGGGGGAAATCGTACCATGCGCCTTCCGTGTCCACATCGGCGGGAAGGTCCCAGCTCGGCACAGTCCTAGTCAGCTTCCTGTAGCTAGTGTCGCCGGCCACGTAACTGTTGGGGAACGTAGTAATTTCAAAAATTTCCTACACACACGAAAGATCATGGTGATGCATAGCAACGAGAGGGGAGAGTATCGTCCACGTACCCTCGTAGACCGAAAGCGGAAGCGTTAGCACAACGCGGTTGATGTAGTCGTACGTCTTCACAATTCGACCGATCAAGTACCAAACGTACGGCACCTCCGAGTTCAGCACACGTTCAGCCCGATGATGTCCCTCGAACTACGATCCAGCCGAGTGTTGAGGGAGAGTTTCTTCAGCATGACGGCGTGGTGACGATGTTGATGTTCTACCGACGCAGGGCTTCGCCTAAGCACCGCTACAGTATTATTGAGGTGGACTATGGTGGAGGGGGGCACCGCACACGGCTAAAAGATCAAACAGATCAATTGTTGTGTCTATGGGGTGCCCCCTGCCCCCATATATAAAGGAGCAAGGGGGGCGGCCAGGGAGAGGGCGCGCCAGGAGGAGTCCTACTCCCACCGGGAGTAGGACTCCCCCCTTTCCTAGTTGGAATAGGATTCGGGAGAAGGAAAGAGAGAGGAGAAGACGGAAAGAGGGGGCCGGCCCCCATTGCCCTAAACCAATTCGGTTTGGGCCTTGGGGGGCGCGCCCCACACTCCCCTTACTGCCCTCTATTTCCACTAAGGCCCATATAGGCCCATTAAACTCCCGGGGGGTTCCGGTAACCTCCCGGTACTCCGTTAAAATCCCGATTTCACCCGGAACACTTCCGACATCCAAACATAGGCTTCCAATATATCAATCTTCATGTCTCGACCATTTCGAGACTCCTAGTCATGTCCTTGTTCACATCCGGGACTCCGAACAACCTTCGGTACATCAAAACACATAAACTCATAATATAACCGTCATCGAACTTTAAGCATGCGGACCCTATGGGTTCGAGAACTATGCAGACATGACCGAGAGACGTCTCCGGTCAATAACCAATAGCGGAACCTGGATGCTAATATTGGCTCCTACATATTCTACGAAGATCTTTATCGGTCAAACCGCATAACATCATACGTTGTTCCCTTTGTCATCGGTATGTTACTTGCCCGAGATTCGATCGTCGGTATCTCAATACCTAGTTCAATCTCGTTACCAGCAAGTCTCTTTACTCATTCCGTAATACATCATTCCGCAACTAACTCATTAGTTGCAATGCTTGCAAGGCTTAAGTGATGTGTATTACCGAGTGGGCCCAGAGATACCTCTCCGACAATCGGAGTGACAAATCCTAATCTCGAAATACGCCAACCCAACAAGTACCTTCGGAGACACCTGTAGAGCACCTTTATAATCACCCAGTTATGTTGTGATGTTTGGTAGCACACAAAGTGTTCCTCCGGTAAACGGGAGTTGCATAATCTAATAGTCATAGGAACATGTATAAGTCATGAAGAAAGCAATAGCAACAAACTAAACGATCAAGTGCTAAGCTAACGGAATGGGTCAAGTCAATCACATCATTCTCCTAATGATGTGATCCCGTTAATCAAATGACAACTCATGTCTATGGTTAGGAAACATAACCATCTTTGATCAACGAGCTAGTCAAGTAGAGGCATACTAGTGACACTCTGTTTGTCTATGTATTCACACATGTATTATGTTTCCGGTTAATACAATTCTAGCATGAATAATAAACATTTATCATGATATAAGGAAATAAATAATAACTTTATTATTGCCTCTAGGGCATATTTCCTTCAGTCTCCCATTTGCACTAGAGTCAATAATCTAGTTCATATCGCCATGTGATTTAATACCAATAGTTCACATCACCATGTGATTAACATCCATAGTTCACATCGACATGTGACCAACACCCAAAGGGTTTTACTAGAGTCAATAATCTAGTTCACATCGCTATGTGATTAACACCCAAAGAGTACTAAGGTGTGATCATGTTTTGCTTGTGAGAGAAGTTTAGTCAACGGGTCTGCCACATTCAGATCCGTAAGTATTTTGCGAATTTCTATGTCAACAATGCTTTGCACGAAGCTACGCTAGCTAATTTCTCCCACTTTCAATATGTATCCAGATTGAGATTTAGAGTCATCTGGATTAGTGTCAAAATTTGCATCGACGTAACCCTTTACGATGAACCTTTTTGTCACCTCCATAATCGAGAAACATATCCTTATTCCACTAAGGATAATTTTGACCACTGTCTAGTGATCTACTCCTAGATCACTATTGTACTCCCTTGCCAAACTCAGGGCAGGGTATATGATAGATCTGGTACACAACATGGCATACTTTATAGAACCCATGGTTGAGGCATAGGGAATGACTTTCATTCTCTTTCTATCTTCTGTTGTGGTCGGGCTTTGAGTCTTAGTCAATTTCACACCTTGTAACACAGGAAAGAACTCTTTCTTTGACTGTTCCATTTTGAACTACTTCAAAATCTTGTCAAGGTATATACTCATTGAAAAAACTTATCAAGCGTCTTGATCTATCTCTATAGATCTTGATGCTCAATATGTAAGCAGCTTCACCGAGGTCTTTCTTTGAAAAACTCCTTTCAAACACTCATTTATGATTTACAGAATAATTCGACATTATCTCCGATCAACAATATGTCATTCACATATACTTATCAGAAATGTTGTAGTGCTCCCACTCACTTTCTTGTAAATACAGGCTTCACCGCAAGTCTGTATAAAACTATATGCTTTGATCAACTTATCAAAGCGTATATTCCAACTCCGAGATGCTTGCACCAGTCCATAGATGGATTGCTGGAGCTTACATATTTTGTTAGCACCTTTAGGATTGACAAAACTTTCTTGTTGCATCGTATACAACTCATCTTTAATAAATCCATTAAGGAATGTAGTTTTGTTTATCCATTTGCCAGATTTCATAAAATGTGGCAATTGCTAACATGATTCAGACAGACTTAAGCATAGATACGAGTGAGAAACTCTCATCGTAGTCAACACCTTGAACTTGTCGAAAACCTTTTGCGACAATTCTAGCTTTGTAGATAGTAACACTACTATCAGCGTCCGTCTTCCTCTTGAAGATCCATTTAATCTCAATGGCTCGTCGATCTTTGGGCAAGTCAATCAAAGTCCATACTTTGTTCTTATACATGGATCTCATCTCAGATTTCATGGCCTCAAGCCATTTCACGGAATTTGGGCTCATCATCGCTTCCTCATAGTTCGTAGGTTCATCATGGTCAAGTAACATGATGTAACGCCCCGAGACCGACGTGCCAGGTGTCGTTCAGTTATTTGCTATTGTTGCCTTGTCATTTCTTGCGTGTCATGCATTGCATATCATGCCATCATGTGCATTTCTTTTGCATACGTGTTCGTCTCATGCATCCGAGCATTTTCCCCGTTGTCCGTTTTGCAATCCGGCGCTTCGTTTTCCTCCGATGGTCGTTTCTACCTTTCTTTCTTGAGTGGGGGTTAAACATTTCCGGATTGGACCGAGTCTTGCCAAGCGGCCTTGGTTTACCACCGGTAGACCGCCTGTCAAGTTTCATACCATTTGGACTTCGTTTGATACTCCAACGGTTAACCGAGGGACCGAGAAGGCCTCGTGTGTGTTGCAGCCCAACACCCTTCCAAAGTGGCCCAAACCCACCTAAGACCTCTCCATCATCTTGGTCGTTCGATCACGATCGCGTGGCCGAAAACCGCACCTCATTTGGACTCTCCTAGCTCACTCTACCTATAAATATGTGTCTCCCTCCGAAATTTCCGCGCAGATCAAACCCTAGATCCAACTCCCTCCGCGCCGCCGGACGTTTCTTCCCGCGCCGGACATGTCCGCTGCCCCGCCACCTCACTTTGTCCAATCAGGAGAGGCCACGTCATCGCGCCGCCGCCCTCGTCCACTCCCCTCGCGCCATCTGTCCGCCGTCGTCGTCCCCGCGGCCGCGGCCCGCCGAGCCCATCGCGGGTCCGCGCAGGCCCGACCACGCCGCCGCTCGTCGCGAGCTCCCCGAGCCTCGCGCGCGTCCACGTCCGGCCGCCTCCTTCGCCGGCACCGCCACCGCCATCGCCGGCAGCCGCCTTCGCTCGCCGGACTTCTCCGCCGCCTCGCCGGAGTGCCCCTCCTCCACCTCGCCTCGCCGGAGTGCCCTCCTCCACCTCGCTGCGCCGGCGCCACCCCGTGGCCGCCCGGCCCCGGATCTGGCCGGAATAGGTCTGGAGCGACCGGATCCGGCCGTCCCCACGTCTCCCCACCGTGCCCGCCTGCCGGAGTCGCCGCTCCGCCGCCGTTGACCTACGGCGCCGCCGCCCCTGTTCCTGTTCGTGCGCCAGGCGCCAGGAGGACGACGCCCTCGCTCGCCTGGGCTGCCTCCCTCGCTCGCGTGGGCCGCCTTGGCCTCCCAGGCCCAGCGCCCGAGTCCGGCCCAGCGCGCCGCCCCCGCCTCGGCCTGCCCTTTCTCCGCGCCGGCCTGCTTCCCCTCCAGCTGGGCCAAAGCCCATGGGTGAGCCGCACCCAGCGCCCCACCTCTGTTTTTCCCCTACTGTTGGGCTTGCCTCAGATTCGGCCCGCATCATTTTTTTTCCAGATCTGGACGATTTGTCTATATTTCCTGAGACTGCTGTTTTGCAGATTAGTCCCCCTGGTTCATGCATTTAATAACTCACTAACCGTGCATCGGATTAAAACATTTTATATATGAAACTTGCTCAGAATTTTGTGTAGATTAATAATATCCAACTTTCACCCATGTTTAAAATGTTAAAAATGTTGTTTGATTAAATTTGCTCCTATGCCATGTTAAAATGATTTAATTCATAACTAATTCACCGTAACTCCGAATTTAATAAATTATATATGTAAATGGGGTAGAAAAATGTCTAGTTTAACATGTTGCACTCATCTTGCATGTTTAACAACTCTAAAATAATGTTTAGGTCAGAACAGTACCAAACCTAATTTATGCTCATGAGGAGTTTCCGGAATTGTTGTTCGTTGTTTCCGGCCTCATTTAACCTTGACTAGATAGGTAGTTTTCATTTGCTTCACCCTCTTGCCATGTTTAACAACATTTAATATTGTTGAGTACATAAACAAGACCGAACTAAATAAGTCACGTGGTGTTTCTTCACTATGCAGCGGAGTTGCATAATGAGCTCCACTTAATTTGTAGGATTGTTTGTGCACTTTGCCATGCCATGCTTCATTAAACCGGACATGCATCATACTTGTTTGCACATCATGCCATGTCTATGTGGTGGTTGTTTACTATGTTGTGTGCTACTTTTCCGGTGATTGCTTCTTCGGGTTAGTTCCGGTAACGTCAAGTTTGTGAGGAACCATTCGACTATGTCCGTTTGTCTTCTTCATGGACTCGTTCTTCTTCCTTGCGGGATTTCAGGCAAGATGATCATACCCTCGAAATCACTACTATGTTTGCTATGCTAGTTTGCTCGCTCTTTGCTATGCCAATGCTACGATGCCTACCATTTGCTTGTCAGCCTCCCAATTTGCCATGTCAAACCTCTAACCCACCATGTCCTAGCAAACCGTTGATTGGCTATGTTACCGCTTTGCTCAGCCCCTCTTATAGCGTTGCTAGTTGCAGGTGAAGATTGGAGGCCGTTCCTTGTTTGGAACATTTATTTACTTGTTGGGATATCACTATATATCTTATTTAATTAATGCATCTATATACTTGGTAAAGGGTGGAAGGCTCGGCCTTATGCCTGGTGTTTTGTTCCACTCTTGCCGCCCTAGTTTCCGTCATATCGGTGTTATGTTCCCGGATTTTGCGTTCCTTACGTGGTTGGGTTATAATGGGAACCCCTTGACAGTTCGCCTTGAATAAAACTCCTCCAGCAAGGCCCAACCTTGGTTTTACCATTTGCCACCCAGCCTTTTCTTTTCCCTTGGGGGTCGCGCGCCCAAGGGTCATCTTTATTTTAACCCCCCCGGGCCAGTGCTTGTCTAAGTGTTGGTCCAACCCAGAGCACCGTGCGGGGCCGTCCCTTGGCAACTTGGGTTACGTTGGCTCCCGTACGCTTAGCTTATCCGGTGTGCCCTGAGAACGAGATATGTGCAGCTCCTATCGGGATGTCGGCACATCGGGTGGTCTTGCTGGACTTGTTTTACCATTGTCGAGGGTGTCTTGGAGTACCGGGATACCGAGTCTGATCGGAATGTCTCGGGAGGAGGTCTATTCCTTCGTTGACCGTGAGAGCTTGTGATGGGCTAAGTTGGGACACCCCTGCAGGGATTTGAACTTTCGAAAGCCGTGCCCGCGGTTATGGGAAGATGGGAATTTGTTAACGTCCGGTTGTAGAAAACCTAAACTTGACCTTAATTAAAATGAATCAACCGCGTGTGTAACCGTGATGGTCTCTTTCCGGCAGAGTCCGGGAAGTGAACACGGTTGTTGGAGTTATGCTTGACGTAGGTAGTCCAGGATCACTTCTTGATCATACTTTTATCGACCGTGCCTTGCCTTCTCTTCTCGCTCTCCTTTGCGTATGTTAGCCACCATATATGCTAGTCGCTTGCTGCAGCTCCACCTCATACCTTTACCTTACCCTTAAGCTTAAATAGTCTTGATCGCGAGGGTGCGAGATTGCTGAGTCCCCGTGGCTCACAGTTACTTCCAAAACCAGCTTGCAGGTGCCGATGAGACCGTGCAGTTGACGCAACCAAGCTCAGGAGGAGCTCGATGAAGATCTTGTCCTTTGTGGTGTTTCGTTCTAGTTGATCAGTAGTGGAGCCCAGTTGGGGTCGATCAAGGACCTTTGTCGCCTTTGGGGTTCTTCTTTTATTTTGGTTCCGTAGACGGACCATGAGTGTATTTGATTGATGTAATGTTTATTCATGTAATTGTGTGAAGTGGCGATTGTAAGCCAACTATGTAATCTCTTTCCCTTATTATATTCCATGGGTTGTGTGAAGATTACCTCACTTGCGACATATGCCTTCAATGCGATTATGCCTCTAAGTCGTGCCTCGACACGTGGGAGATATAGTCGCATCGAGGGTGTTTCACATGACCTCCAGAACAGGATTACCGTACCACTCTGGTGCGGATCTCACTCTAGTTTACCTACGAGGTTCGGTAGTAACTTGATCTAAAGTTACATGATCATCATCATTAGCTTCCTCACTAATTAGTGTAGTAGTCACAGGAACAGATTTCTGTGATGAACTACTTTCCAATAAGGGAGCAGGTACAGTTACCTCATCAAGTTCTACTTTCCTCCTACTCACTTCTTTCGAGAGAAACTCCTCTAGAAAGGATCCATTCTCAGCAATGAATATCTTGCCTTCGGATCTGTGATAGAAGGTGTACCCAATATTTTCTTTTGGGTATCCTATGAAGATGCACTTCTCCGATTTGGGTTTGAGCTTATCAGGTTGAAACTTTTTCACATAAGCATTCCAACCTCAAACTTTAAGAAACGACAGCTTAGGTTTCTTGCCAAACCATAGTTCATACGGTGTCGTCTCAACGGATTTAGATGGTGCCGTATTTAACGTGAATGTAGTTTTCTCTAATGCATAACCCCAAAATGATAGTGGTAAATTGGTAAGAGACATCATAGATCACACCATATCTAATAAAGTACGGTTACGATGTTCGGACACACCATTACACTGTGGTGTTCCAGGTGGCGTGAGTAGTGAAACTATTTCACATTGTTTTAACTGAAGGCCAAACTCGTAACTCAAATATTTTATTTCTGCGATCATATCGTAGAAAATTTTATTTTTGTTACGATGATTCTCCACTTCACTCTGAAATTCTTTGAGCTTTTCAAATATTTCAGACTTGTGTTTCATCAAGTACATATACTCATATCTACTCAAATCATCTGTGAAGATCAGAAAATAATGATACCTGCCGCGAGCCTCAATATTCATCGGACCTCATACATCAGTATGTATGATTTCCAATAAATCTGTTGCTTGCTCCATTGTTCCGGAGAACGGAGTCTTAGTCATCTTGCCCATGAGGCATGGTTCGCAAGCATCAACTAATTCATAATCAAGTGATTCCAAAAGCCCATCAGCATGGATTTTCTTCATGCGCTTTACAACAATATGACCTAAACGGCAGTGCCACAAATAAGTTGCACTATCATTATTAACTTTGCATCTTTTGGCTTCAATATTATGAAAATGTGTATCACCACGATCGAGATCCAACAAACCATTTTCATTGGGTGTATGACCATAGAAGGTTTTATTCATGTAAACAGAACAACAATTATTCTCTAACTTACATGAATAACCATATTGCAATAAACATGATCCAATCATATTCATGCTCAACGCAAACACTAAATAACATTTATTTTAGGTTTAACACTAATCCCGAAAGTATAGGGAGTGTGCGATGATGATCATATCAATCTTGGAACCATTTCCAATACACATCGTCACTTCACCCTTAACTAGTCTCTGTTCACTCTGCAACTCCCGTTTCGAGTTATTATTCTTAGCAACTGAACTAGTATCAAATATTGAGGGGTTGCTATAAACACTAGTGAAGTACACATCAATAACATGTATATCAAATATACCTATGTTCACTTTTCCATCCTTCTTATCCGCCAATTACTTGGGGGTAGTTCCGCTTCCAGTGACCAGTCCCTTTACAGTAGAAGCACTCAGTTTCAGGCTTAGGTCCAGACTTGGGGTTTTTCACTTGAGCAGCAACTTGCTTGCCGTTCTTCTTGAAGTTCCCCTTTCTTCCCTTTGTCCCTTTAGTTGAAACTAGTGGTTTTGTTTACCATCAACACTTGATGCTTTTCTTGATTTCTACCTTCGTCGATTTCAGCATCACGAAGAGCTTGGGAATCATTTCCGTTATCCCTTGATTATTATAGTTCATCACGAAGTTCTACTAACTTGGTGATGGTGACTAGGGAATTCTGTCAATCACTATTTTATCTGGAAGATTAACTCCCACTTGATTCAAGCGATTGTAGTACCTAGACAATCTGAGCACATGCTCACTGCTTGAGCTATTCTCCTCCATCTTTTAGCTATAGAACTTGTTGGAGACTTCATATCTCTCAACTCGGGTATTTGCTTGAAATATTAACTTCAACTCCTGGAACATCTCATATGGTCCATGACATTGAAAACGTCTTTGAAGTCCCGATTCTAAGCCGTCTGCATCTGCTCCTGCAATAGGTTTGTCACCTAGCGGTGCATCAAGGACATAATTCTTCTGTGCAGCAATGAGGATAAACCTCAGATCACGGATCCAATCCACATCATTGCTACTAACATCTTTCAACTTAGTTTACTCTAGGAACACATCAAAAATAAAACAGGGGAGCTAAACGCGGGCTATTGATCTACAACACAGATATGCTAATACTACCAGGACTAAGTTCATGATAAATTTAAGTTCAATTAATCATATTACTTAAGAACTCCCACTTAGAAAGACGTCCCTCTAATCTTCTAAGTGATCATGTGATCCAAATCAACTAAACCATAACCGATCATCACGTGAAATGGAGTAGTTTTCAATGGTGAACATCACTATGTTGATCATATCTACTATATGATTCATGCTTGACCTTTCGGTCTCAGTGTTCCGAGGTCATGTCTGCATATGCTAGGCTCGTCAAGTTTAACCTGAGTATTCTGCGTGTGCAAAACTGGCTTGCACCCGTTGTAGATGGACGTAGAGCTTATCACACCCGATCATCACATGGTGTCTGGGCACGACGAACTTTGGCAACGGTGCATACTCAGGGAGAACACTTTTTTCTTGAAATTTAGTGAGAGATCATCTTATAATACTACCGTCAATCAAAGCAAGATAAGATGCATAAAAGATAAACATCACATGCAATCAATATAAGTGATATGATATGGCCATCATCATCTTGTGCTTGTGATCTCCATCTCCGAAGCACCGTCATGATCACCATCGTCACCGGCGTGACACCTTGATCTCCATCGTAGCATCATTTTCGTCTCGCCAATCTTATGATTCTACGACTATCGCTACCGCTTAGTGATAAAGTAAAGCATTACAGGGCGATTGCATTGCATACAATAAAGCGACAACCATATGGGTCCTGCCAGTTGCCGATAACTCGGTTATAAAACATGATCATCTCATACAATAAAATTTAGCATCATGTCTTGACCATATCACATCACAACATGCCCTCCAAAAACAAGTTAGACGTCCTCTACTTTGTTGTTGCAAATTTTGCGTGGCTGCTATGGGCTTAGCAAGAACCATTCTTACCTACGCATCAAAACCACAACGATAGTTTGTTAAGTTGGCGTTGTTTTAACCTTCTCAAGGACCGGGCGTAGCCACACTCGGTTCAACTAAAGTTGGAGAAACTGACACCCGCCAGCCACCTGTGTGCAAAGCACGTTGGTAGAACCAGTCTCGCGTAAGCGTACACGTAATGTCGGTCCGGGCCGCTTCATCCAACAATACCGCCGAACCAAAGTATGACATGCTGGTAAGCAGTATGACTTATATCGCCCACAACTCACTTGTGTTCTACTCGTGCATATGACATCTACGCATAAAACCTGGCTCTGATACCACTATTGGGGAACGTAGTAATTTCAAAAATTTCCTACGCACACGCAAGATCAGGGTGATGCATAGCAACAAGAGGGAGAGTGTTGTCCACGTACCCTCATAGACCGAAAGCGGAAGCGTTAGCACAGCGCAGTTAATGTAGTCGTACGTCTTCACGATTCGACCGATCAAGTACCGAACATACGGCACCTCCGAGTTCAGCACACGTTCAGCCCGATGACGTCCCTCGAACTCCGATCCAGCCGAGTGTTGAGGGAGAGTTTCGTCAGCACGATGGCGTCGTGACGATGTTGATGTTCTACCGACGCAGGGCTTCGCCTAAGCACCGCTATAGTATTATTGAGGTGGACTATGGTGGAGGGGGGCACCGCACACGGCTAAAAGATCAAACAGATCAATTGTTGTGTCTATGGGGTGCCCCCCTGCCCCCGTATATAAAGGAGCAAGGGGGGTGCGGCCAGCCAGGGAGAGGGCGCGCCAGGAGGAGTCCTACTCCCGGTGACTCCCCCCTTTCCTAGTTGGAATAGGATTCCGGAGAAGGAAAGAGAAAGGAGAAGAAGGAAAGAGGGGGTCGGCCCCCCTTGCCCTAAACCAATTCGGTTTGGGCCTTGGGGGGCGCGCCCCACACTCCCCTTGCTTCCCTCTATTTCTACTAAGGCCCATATCGGCCCATTAAGCTCCCGGTGGGTTCCGGTAACCTCCCGGTACTCCGGTAAAGTCCCGATTTCACCCGGAATACTTCCGACATCCAAACATAGGCTTCCAATATATCAATCTTCATGTCTCGACCATTTCGAGACTCCTCGTCATGTCCTTGATCACATCCAAGACTCTGAACAACCTTCGGTACATCAAAACACATAAACTCATAATATAACCGTCATCGAACTTTAAGCGTGCGGACCCTACGGGTTCGAGAACTATGTAGACATGACCGAGACACGTATCCGGTCAATAACCAATAGCGGAACCTAGATGCTCATATTGGCTCCTACATATTCTACGAAGATCTTTATCGGTCAAACCGCATAACAACATACGTTGTTCCCTTTGTCATCGGTATGTTACTTGCCCGAGATTCGATCGTCGGTATCTCAATACCTAGTTCAATCTCGTTACTGTCAAGTCTCTTTACTCATTCCGTAATACATCATTCCGCAACTAACTTATTAGTTGCAATGCTTGCAAGGCTTAAGTGATGTGTATTAGCGAGTGGGCCCAGAGATACCTCTCCGACAATCAGAGTGACAAATCCTAATCTCGAAATACGCCAACCCAACAAGTACCTTTGGAGACACCTGTAGACTACCTTTATAATCACCCAGTTACGTTGTGACGTTCGGTAGCACACAAAGTGTTCCTCCGGTAAATGGGAGTTGCATAATCTCATTGTCATAGGAACATGTATAAGTCATGAAGAAAGCAATAGCAACAAACTAAACGATCAAGTGCTAAGCTAACGGAATGGGTTAAGTCGATCACATCATTCTCCTAATGATGTGATCCCGTTAATCAAATGACAACTCATGTCTATGGTTAGGAAACATAACCATCTTTGATCGATGAGCTAGTCAAGTAGAGGCATACTAGTGACACTTTGTTTGTCTATGTATTCACACATGTATTATGTTTCCGGTTAATACAATTCTAGCTTGAATAATAAACATTTGTCGTGATATAAGGAAATAAATAATAACTTTGTTATTGCCTCTAGGGCATATTCCTTCAGTAACTCAGAGGGGTAGTAACAGTGAGCACGCACCCGTACATCGGCCTTGTGTCAGTGTCAGCGTCAGCGGTGTCGCCCCTGACGCACACTACAGAGACGGGGCGGCGGCCTGCGCGGGCCTCACCGGTTCCCACAATCAAGAGGAAGACGATGTCGTCCTCCTCCGGGACTAGCAGGCGGTGGTGATCCTCCAGCGACTCCGGCACGGTGACCAGGTAGCACGTCTCGTACTTGATGTTCTCCGCCAAGGGCTAGTAGTGATAGACGAACGGGTGCATGCAGTGATGCACGAGGTCCGTTGGCGAGCCCCAAAACGGCATTGGGCACTCATAGCAGTAGACGAAGGGATCCTTGGAGGCATTGACCAGGCCGTCCATGAAACGGGAATGGCTGTAGGGGACGGTGCGCCAGTTGAATATATGAGCAAGTTACTACAAGATTTAGTCTGAATAAGCACAAAATAAATCATGACGGCTATAACAGAGATTAAACTAATCATGTGGACTAGCATAGTAGATAAACAGATCAAATATAGGACACAGAATAGAAACATGAATTCAACCACGATTTTGAACAGGAAGGGCAGAAACACATATGGTGCAACGGGAGCAGCACCGTTGGCGTTGAGGTTGTCGCCCATGTCGTTGAGGAAGAGGTTGCCGGGGTCGTGGAAGAAGTCATTGTCGGTGAAGTCTTTGCTGCCAGCAGTCGCGAGAGTGCGCTCCCCAAATTTCAACAGCGCCCGCCAAATGGAGCGCATGAGGGGGTGGCTGGGAGCAATGGTACACGTACAAATAACTACAACGTTTTACAGGGAAGGATTAACTTGTGTGTTTGTGATTGGTCAATAGGTTGTGGAGCCGGCCCACTCCCCTGAAAATCAGGGGGCATTGTTTGTGATTGGTCAGTAGATAAAAAGAGTCTGTAAAACCATGTAATTGTTTGTAGGTCTAGCATTTTTGGTAGGGGAGGTTGCAGAGGCCGAATGGAGCGCATGAGTAGCACACGAAGTAGTAGATGGTGCTCCTCCCTAGTCTCTATCTCTACTACTCTTATTTCTTTTTTATAATATACTGGTAGCTGTCAAATCGAATAGTACTGCGCCGCCCGCTGCATGCCCGGCTGAACACGCCTCCTTGCCTCCATCAAATCCCTCTGTTAACCCGCATGCAAACCGAGAAACCTACTCTGGCCCGCAGGAGGAAATTTGCCAGTTGCCGTTGGAGAATAATAGAGTCACGTCCAATCCATTTGAGTTAATTGCATGTATGATTCTCCCTCCATAAAAAGTTAATTGCATCCTTAATCTTGTATTCTAAGTACTCTATGGGTTCCACTATCAGTATAGTCTACATTACTTTCATTGAAGTTTGTAACTATTTTAGATTAGAATATACTAATCCTTCGGTGCTAGTAGTAGAGCAGAGTCCTGCTCCACTACTACTCTAGTCAAGCAAGATAGGGCATAGTAGCATGTACCGTAGGGAGTACACGTACTGTGATCACTCAAGCAAGTTGTCAGGCATCGATATGACCCTACGCTGCTGGTACGTGTCTCGTAAGTCAAGCGGCGTGCTGTATTCATCATCACATGTCCACTTCCCGCAGCACATATTCGCTTCTCCATCCTTGTCCGCACATAATCGTCCAATCTTCCATCCCCGCTAAGGCGCCTCCCCCTCTTCTGAAACCCAAGCACTAACAATGGCAGAACCGAGCAGCGTCCGCCGAAAGAATGGTTGGAATTCGCTCCCCATAGAGGTAATCAAGCTCATTGTTTCGCGTGTGGACAATCTCAGTACCATGCTGCTCGTCGCGTGCTCGTCGGGGATGTACCATTTACTCAAAGCCCTCAGGCCGGAGCTTTTTAAGCCAGCTCCTTGCTTGCTGATGCCGCCTGATCTTCAGAAACGACATGTCACGCAGCATAACAATCGTAGGGTGGAGAGCATCAACCCTCTTGACTGCGATCCGATCCCCGTCACCCTCAACTACATTAACGGTATGTACTGGGTCGGCATGAACACGTCTTGGATGGTGCTCGTTGATGATGGCGGCAGCTAGATGCTCGTGGAGGTCTACACCTGGCGATTGATCCCCTTCCTTCGATTAACACTGCACTTCTTTGGCACTGCGGCCCAGAATACTCGAAATCTTATAGTAGCCAACATGATACCAAGTTTGATTTGCTCAAGGTTGTAATCTACCAAGTGCCCACAAGATCTTCGAATTATAAAGACTTCAGGCTAATTGCGTTCTTCAACCGCGGTCTCGCCTATCTGAGAGGTCACTGTAGTAAGTGGATAAATCTGCACGTCCATCACAGGATCATACATCCTCCATGGTTCTCTGATGCCATTGAACACAAGGGCTTCATTTACGCTGTCGACTCCTTCTATGGCTGGACGTATTGCTGGCCAACTCTAGTCATCGCTGCAAACTGCTGTTACAGCAGTATGTTACTTTCCTATGATATCATCATGGCTTGCTTATATTACAGTCAACATTTACTAAAAAAATATTCATGCTCATAACATGCTGTTCTTAAGATTGACTGCATTAAGAGCCCTTTTTTATTTGACTCCAACTTGATATGATGTTGTAGGCCGCCTGGTGTCCCTACCCTTCCTAATCCCAGAACCTTTCATAGAAAAGCGGTATGGCAGTTGCAGGTGGTTCCTGGCTTGATCAGACGACGGCGAACGCTTGATGATCATTCGCACGTGCCAGACATGTTGTTTCGCGAAATACAATCACAATCACTGCAAGGTCTTTGAGCAGGATCCCAACTTCTCTGGGCCTTCAGGAATTTTTGACTGGAGGCTGGTAAGTACACGCTCTCTGTTTCTCGGACTAAATTATCCGATTAACTAGGAGATAACCGACGGCAAGGATCATGATGGCAGCGTGGTTTCGTTCATCAGGCAAAACTGTGTGTACACAACGTACCATGCGTCTCTGCATGCACCATACCCTAATATGTGCCGCCACGCTCTGCAGCCCAAAGTAGGAGAGAGGGTCGCAAGTATCAGACTTTGACCTGCTGGCTGGAGTTTCCCCCGTCAGGCACCCATCTGGTTCAAGCCGTCAGCCAATCTCCACAGCTTAATAAATAGTAACGTCTAACTGAGGTAGTTAGTTAGATGCGTACAGTTGGTGTAGTAGGATCTTTATTTAGTTTGATGCATACACTTGTTCTTTTTTGGTAGCCCTTCTGTAATGATGGCTGATGTTTGGTTTGGAAGAGAGAGATGCGTCTTTACTCTTCTGGCCCGCTTACTGCTTCTGTTGCACCCCCAGCCCTGGTTGCTGCTGCTGTTGTTTTCAATTTACAATGAGTAGTATATTTCGTCTGTTGGTTGACTAAATGTGTTGTTAGAACGACAAACACAATGTTTTGGAAGTCGTTGCACGGTCCGATCCTTTAGTGCCCCGTACCGTACATAGTGCATATTATTTTTCGTAGGAACACATTTTCCAATTGTTGATAACATGCAGCCCACTGATGAAGGACCAATAGAGGAGCCCATAATTAACTGGAAGGGAGGCTCTCACATGAATCCGGCCCAGGTACATGCTCATGGTCCCCTAAACATAAATAAGTAAATAAATAAAGCTAAATGCTCGTGCACCAGTTCTTTATATTCACGGTTTAACAGGAGGATATTTTTTCCTATGATGGTGTCGTTAGATTCAGTCGATATAATTCTTAGGCAAAGATAGCGACCAGTCTTCTTTCTCCCACCATTTTCTTCCTACAACCAGCGGACCCATGCAAATCGTAGTCAATGTCGCAAATGTTCCGGTCCATTTTTATTTTTCAATAAGAATGTCCAACCCAGCCCAGCACGTTGGCGACAAGACTTTATCCTTTGACTTGGTGCGCTCACCGCGGCGCCGTCGTCCGACCCTATCAACATAGTGCATCAGGAGAGGACTGTAGATGTGAGTATGATAGTACGGACCCACTAGATCCACTCCCGAACACAAGCAAAGCGCCTCTTTTACTACTCAGATGCACCCCTCGTTTTTTACTCTAATCCACCCTGCTGATATCTGGGACCCACGTCATTTTCAACATATAGTCAATTAACGACAGAATTGCACAATTTTTTTGAGGATTTGTTCGGAGGAGCGGGCTATAAACTGGGTTGTGCGGTCTGTGTGGCCCGTCTAACAACATGACCACCCCAACAGTTTTTTCTTTGGGAAAATAAGTAGGCCACTATTTCTTTTTGAAGAATACCCAAGCTAGGACTATTTGTTTTCTCCGATTTATTGGGCTGCAAATCTTTCAAGACGAGGAGGGATGCATTCCGGCCTGGCCAAAGAGTTTGGTCAGTATCTGTTAAAAGTAAATGGGAAATTAGTTTCTTTTTTTTTCTTTAGCGATATTTTATATTTCATTGGATTTTAACATGACATAATACTAATTTAATTTTTAAATTTGTTTTAGTATGTCTAATAATTTTTGGATTAAGAATATTTTGTTCCACAGCAAAAAATTATGAATTTTCAAAATTTCGCACATTTTTAGTTCAATTTTTTAACCCTGGTACTGACCAGAAAATGGCGTCAATTCTAAAAATGGAAAATGGGCTGCAATAAATTCCATATGAATTAGAAAATGAGTAAAAATTATAAAAGTAATAGCAAATGGGTTGTACACGCCACACATTTCGAGGCTAACTTGTTTACGCAAGGCTTTGTCAGTTAACACACGATTCTAGTAGCAGTGACTGTTGGATATCCATCCAACGGCCGACGTGCTTCTTCAATCTCTGATCTTCCTGGTCCAGCCGCCTAAACCAGCGCCAGCGGGACTGCCTGCTCCCTTCTCTTGTGGCCCGCTGTCATGCCGCGCAGGCTTCACCGGCCCACCATACTCCCTCCGCTGGCATGGCCGCATGCAATCAATTGCCTCCTTATTACGCGAAAAAAATGATTCCTCCCACTGATATCTGGGGCACACCGGGTTGGAGGCGGGCCTGTGGGCCTACTAAGTTGACGCGTACGCAGGGCTTTGTCAACTTAGTCAACAAACGATTCTAGCAGTAGTGATTGTTGGATTTGTATCGAACGGTCCTGATGTTTCTTCAATCGCTGCTCTTCTTGCACCAGCTGCTCAAACCAGCGCCGGCGAGACCGCCTGCTCCTGCCTCCAGTGGCCGGCTGTGCTGCCGTTCAGGCCTCACCGCCCTCTACTACTCCCACCGCTGGCCAGGCCCTGCGGCGATGGCAGGCTCACACCGCAGCCGAACCAGTGAACCCTCGTACTCCTCTCCGCGTGGGCATCCACTGCCGCGTCTTCCCCGGCTCCGCGTCGTCCCCTTCCTAGGCCTCGCCGTCGTCCACCGCCCTGGTGCTCTCGGTGCGCCATGGTCAACGTGGTCAACGAATGACATCCATCGGGCGTGGAATTTACGTGGAGAGGCTGACAGCTGGGTCCACGGCCGCACACAAGGAAATGCCTCCTTATTACGCGTAAAATAATGATTCCTCCACCTGGCATCCGGGACCCACCGGAAGTGCCTCTATATTTCGCGAAAAAACATTCCCCCCGCTGACAGGTCGGACCCACCAGCTATATCTTCGCACGCAAGGAAGTGCCTCCTTATTATGCACAAAAAATGAACTCCCCCTGCTAGCTGGGACCCAGCATAGTGGGAGGCTGACATGTGGGCCTACTAAGTTGACGGGGACGGAGGGCTTTGTCAATATGAACGATTCTAGCTCCAGTGACCATATGATGTCCATCCAACGGCCGTAGTGCTTCTTCAACCTCTGGTCTTCTTGCTCCAGCCGCCCAAAGCAGTGCCGGTCGTGCCGCCTGCTCTTGCCTCCCGTGGCCGGCTGTGCTGCCGCGGATGCCTCATCGCCCCTACTACTCCCACCGCTGGCCAGGCCCTGCAGCGACGGCAGCCTCACACCGCAGCCGAACCAGTGAACCCTCGTACTCCTCTCCGTGTGGGCATCCACTGCCGTGTCTTCCCCAGCTCTGCGTCATTCCACCTCACCGTCGTCCACCGCCTTGGTGCTCTCGGCGCAACGTGGTCAATGAACGACTTCCATCGGAAGAGTACTGTACGTTGAGAGGCTGACAGCTGGGTCCACGGCCGTAGCAAGGAAGTGCCTCCTTATTACGCGCAAAATAATTATTCCTCCACCTCACAGCAGGGACCCACCGGACGGACCACTATATTTTGTGAAAAAATGTTTCCCCCCTAACTGCTGGGACCCACCAGCTACATCTTCACATGCAAGGAACTGCATCCATATTATGAACAAAAAAATGATTCGCCCCCCCTGACTGCTGGGACCCACCAGCTACATCTTCGCACGCAAGGAAGTGCCTGACAGCCGGGACCCACCTAGTCGAAGCATATGTAGCGATGTCATTCTGGTCGCGAATTTGTACGTACATACGATCGGTTTGTCTGCAGGCTGCAGCGATGAACCGTGGCCGTGTAAGGAAGGGCACGTGTCGTAGTAGAGGCGCGCATGTAGCATGTACACGTACGTACAACGGCCAGGGTGCAAGAAAGTAAATACGACCACGTACATACATACGGGCAGGGTCTCGAACGCCTACTCGCGCATACATACGGTCAGGGCTCGTGTACATGGCTGGGTCGGAAAGGAGAAGTTGCACCATCATTGTGATCATGGGGAGGCAACTGGCTGGGTCGGGACGGAATGCGTCGTCGTGTTCATCGGGAGCCAACCGGCTTGGACGGAACAACCGATGGAAACGAGGCCTGGCGTATCGCAGAACGGAGGAAACGGCCTTGTGTTCGACCGGCCACGGTCGAAATGGGATCCTGTTCATTGGGAGGGGTCTGGCGTACCGCAAACGGAGGAAACGAACCTCCTACGGTCGAAACGGGGTCCCGTTGATCGGGAGGGGTGTGGCGTACCGCAAAACAGAGGAAATGGACTTGTGTTGGAGCGCTATGGTCGAAACGGGGGTCCTGTTCATCGGGAGGGGTGTGGCGTACCGCAAAACAAGACTCCACAAGATACTGTTCATCTCCACCGTCGACTGCCTCCACGTCATCTGTAACAAGGTGATCATAACGACAACTTTCAGGCTCACCGGAAAGTTTGACAAGCTAATGAAGAACTCAAGAGTGGTGTTTGCTCCTCTAGCGATGGAGAGATATTCTTAGGGCCCTCTCAGTGTGAAGGCATCCATCATCGTATGGCAAGACACAGGTGACTTCGTCATGGGGATGTCGGAACACGTCAACGAGAAAGAAGAACAAAACTGGTAAAGGGAGCAACAATATAGTGCGCATGGTGATGACTTGGGAGGATACCGATGCACACCATGTTTTGTAAAGTATCACTAAGCAAGGGGAATGTCACATGATAACCAAAGGTTCACTCAAATATCATTCATGTAATCATAGAAATCGATATGGATATCCACGGTTCCGGTATCGGTCATTGAACGAAGGAGTTTCGTTCATGTCTATGTTTTACCGAACCTATGGGGTCACAAGCTCAAGGTAATTATGATCTGATGAGTGTTAGTGGAATGGTGCCGGGGTACTGATCCACGGGCACCTATGGGACCGGCGGGCCGGGTCCCTTTCGGTTCGGCGGTGGCGGAGATCGTGCAAAGAGCAAATCGAGGCGATGCATGCGAGCGATTTACCCAGGTTCGGGCTGCACGGATGCGTAAAACCCTACTCCTGCTTTGTGGTTTTGTATTGATTTCTAGCTCGGGAGCGCGGAGTGCTACAGTACCCACCAGCAGCTAGCAAGACCGAGCGTGAGTGTTCAAACTGGCTAACCCCCCTCTACGTTGCACACGGGCCTCCTTTTATATGCTCAAGGGGCTACCGACAGGTGGCAACGGAGGTAAAGGGCAAAAATGGAAAGGTGCTATGGTAGGCACAGCTACCTGCTACAGTGTATCATACCTAACCCTGACGGCAGGGGACAAGGGTCTTAAATGCCCGTCTGTGTCGCCTAAACAGTGCGAAAAGGGACCGCCAGGGACGCCACCGTTCGCCACGATGGCGATCTTGTCAGCGTCGCTTGCCACCGCACGTCCCTAGCTGCACAGCCTTCCGCCACGTACGCCTGGAAGGGCCCCAGAGCGACACGTTGGTGGATGTGCTGGAGCGCGGGCGCGGAGAGGTGGCTTGCCGCGGCAAGCGCCTTGCCACGGTCGTTGTCTTGTCGCGTCCGGGAGCTTGTCGCTCACCGGGTCTTGCCGGAACGCGTGGTGCGCCGCGGCAAGTTCCTTGAAATGCCTTGAGTGGCCTTCCCGGCAAGCTCCTCTTGCCGGGGTCTTGGGATGCTTTTGTTAGCCTTCCCGGCAAGCTCCTCTTGCCGGGGTCTTGTCTTCTTGACTTGGACACTTTGTTCTTGAATGGCTCCAAAGGAACCACGGAGGATCTTGGCGGTCACCCGGCAAGCCTTGTCGCGGGATGCTGCGACTGCCCATGCACAAGTTCGGGATACTAGGGTACCCCTACTCTAGTACACCGACAGGAGCCCCCGGGCCTGGGCCATACACGGTGCCGAGCGCTGTTGGGCCAGGCCCAAAACAGGGCACGGGCACGCGCGGCCTAGGTTACGCCGTATCTCACTCCGTATCCACCGTGCCCTCCCCGAACGGCACGCGTTGAATGCGGTGTTGTGGGAGAGGTCATGGGGGTTTCTTTATTCGGAAATGCGGAACGTCCGCCCCCTCCCCCTTTATAAGCAGGGGAAACAGGGGCAGTTGGCCCACTCGCCCGTTGCCGTTCCCAATCTCAGAAATCTCCGCCGCTCCCTTGCCTCCCCAAAGCTGAGAGAGAGAGCAGCGCTCCGCCCCCCATCGCCACTAGCACCACCAACGCCGTCGACCTCCTCCACTACTTCCGCCATGGCTCCAAAAGCCGACAAGGGGAAGACCGTGAAGACGACCGAGGCGCAGCGTCTCGCGGCGCTGCGGAAGGAGCGGTCCGTTCCCCCCCCCCAAGCTCGGCGCGAAGGAGCTGAGGGAGAACTACTATCTGTTCTGGTCGGCGGAGACGCGCGCGCATCCGTGCACAAAGGTTCTCCCCGCCGCCGCTTGGAAGAAGGCTCCGAATGGGTACCCCTTCTTCGCATTGTTCTTCTATTGCGGGCTCTGCCCGCCCTTTTCTGATTTCTTCTGCGACATCATGAACACCTATGGATTCCATCTCCTTGACTTCACCCCCAACGCCGTCATGACAATGGCAGTTTTCGCACACCTCTGCGAAAACTTTGTCGGAGTCCTTCCCAACGTAGCCCTCTTCCGCCACTTTTTCATACCCCGAGTGGAGAGAGGAGAGCCTCTATCCGGTGGGATTGCCTGGATCTCAAGGCCCAGCAAGAAAGAGACCTATCTGGAGGGAGAATTCCGCGGCAAGTGGGAGGAGTGGAGAGCTGACTGGTGCTGGATTGACGAGGAGAGCCCGCAGCCATTTACCATCCGACGCCGAACCCCAGTAGCACGCGGCAGCGATTGGAGTGACATGGCTCCGGAGGACGCCAGGCTGAAGATTGCCGTCACCAGGATCCTGCGCCTGAGGCTTGCCGGGCTTACTGTTGGCGCTGTTGGCGCAGACTTCCTTCGCCGCCGCATCGCCCCCCTGCAGGAACGGGGGAGGCCCACTTGGGAGTTCAAGAACGCGGCAGACATCATGAGGCTGCGGCCAGGCCTCAATTACAACTTCACAGTCCTGGAGCTCAACGCGATGCTGCAGGAGCTGTTCAAATATGACCCCCAGCATCCCGAGGTGTTCAGGTTGCCGGGGGGCGTCGTGCCTTTGTGCAACAATTCCGCGCTCGACCGCATCCGTGCAATGATGCCGGAGTGCGACTCGCACGGGATTGTGCCAACTTGGCAGGAGCCTGCAGACGAGGTCGTGCAGCAATTCTTCGACGACTTGGTGGAAGTGCCAATCCGCCTCGATGAGAAGGACGGCCTCACCCGCGACACCACGGATGCGGAGATGGCGCTCATCGCCACTAGGCTGGAGGAGGCAGCGGCAGCCGCTGTCGCGGGCGAGTTCGGGTTCACTGTGGAGGAGGCCGATGCAGCGGAAGCGGCAAGCCGTGCCGAGCGAGGGGAGCCTGCCGGCAAGAAGGGGCTTGCCGGGCAAGACACCGAGCCCAGCGAGCCCGCCAAGGACACGAGCGGCTCGTTGCAAATCGACTCTTCTTCCACCTCGTCTTCAGACAGCCCACCAGAAGCAGAGCCTCCATCCCCACCAAGAAGGCGTCTCCGCAAGGTTGGTGATGTGGCGGAGCGGCAAGCGGGCCAACAGTCGCCACGCCGCGTGACATGCTTGACCACGGCAAACACCGTTGCCGCGGGAGCGCCTCATGCTACGACGGCAACTGGAGCGGAGTCTAGCCGGACCACCGCTTCAGTCCCTGCCGCTACTCACGCCGCGCCGACAGCCGGAGCAGGGTCGTCTCAGACCGCCGCCACTGCTCCTGCCAAGCGGCCAAGGGAAGCTTCTCCTCCGCCTCCTCGCGCCGGGCGCGCGCCGGGCTTCGACTTCTCCGCGTTAAGCTTCGACGAGGAAGAAGAAGAAGAGTAAGCTTCTCTTGTTGTACTTGCATTTCTTCAGTTCTTGCTGTTGGTCTTGTTTCTCACTTGCTTTTCCCTGAATCTGTTCCTCTTTAGGACTCTGGCCCAGAGAGCGGCAAAGAGAGCTAAGGCCCCGGTGATCATCATCGAGGACGAGCCCACTGCGACAACAGGTGGCGCACCCGAGACAACCTTGCCGGAGCCGGCGACTTTCCTCCATGGCAGCCCCCAGCGTAAGTGTGTGAATTATTTTCCGCGGCGAGGCGCGCATGGGTACTTGTCTTTGCTGATATCTGCTTGTTGACTTGTGTAGGAGCCGAGCAGCCCCACCAGGAGCCAAGGGAGAATCCCCCGACAAGGGAGAATTCTCCGGCAAGGGAAGGCTTCCGGTGAGGGAGAAGTCTCCGGCAAGGGAGGGTTCTCCGGCGAGGGACAGCGCCAGCGGCCCCCCGACGATGGAGACCACGACCGCAGAGCCTGGTGCAGGTACTCCCCTTGCTTCAAAACTTCTCTTGGATCCTTCTTTTCTTGATCTTTATGGGTTTCTGCTGGATTCTGTTTGACTCTTCTCCCCTTTTCCTGCCGTCAGATCCATCCGCTGCGGAGCAGATGGAGACAGAGGTCGCCGCCGACGAAGCAGCCGGTGCTGGAGACGCCACCGGCGCAGAGGCCGCCAAGGCTGACGCCGCAGCAACTGGCGAAGAATCTGGCGATCGTACTGACGGCCTGGAGGCCGTAGGAGCGCCAGGCGCTACGCCGACCGCCGACCCATCCACCGAAGCCGCAGCGCCAAGTTCCAAGGAGCCCCAGCCGGGCGTTTACTTGAAGGCCGGCAACGACGTCTTCATCAATCTTCCCTGGGCATCAAGCTCCAAAGCGCCGGTTGAGGGGGAGGTCTTCGACGGAGAAGTGCTCGCCTCCGCGGGGCTGAAGCTGGTCGACGCGCCAAGCAGCAGCAGCAACGAGCCCGAAGAAGAGCGGCTGCTGCGCAGGTTGATGTCGCTCTACTGCGCGCGACAAGCCAAGCTGGAGTCCCGCGAGGCGCTTGTCGCGAAGGCGGGAGCAGACATTGAAAAGCGCACGGAAGAGCTCGGGGGTTTCCACCGGGAAGCCCTCCGATCCCTGGCGGAGGAGCGGGAGCAGCTCGCTGAAGTGCGGAAGGTCTTTCTCCTCGAGAAGGCTGAAGCCGAAGAGCGCCAGCGACTTGCCGCTGTGAAGCTAGCCGCGGAAGAGGGCGAGCTGGCGCAGCGGAAGGTCAATCTCGACGCCCACGAGGAGGAGCTTGCCTCGCGCGAGGAGAAGCTTGGCGGAGCCCTCAAGCAAGCGGAGGACGCTGCCGCCGCCGCCAAGACCGCCAAGGAGGAGTTGAAGACGAAGGTGGCGCGGCTGGAGGCCGATCTCTCCGAGAAGGGCAAGGAGCTCAGCGCCGCCAAGGTCTCCAACGTGGATCTTGAGTTGAAGCTAACCACTTTGACCAAGACTCTGGACAGCGCCAAGAAGCAGGAGGCGGCCTTGAAGGAGGAAATCAAGGCCGACAAGGCGCTGCTGGAGAGCGCTGCCACCGCCCAGAACACCTTCAGGGAGACTGTGACGCACTGGACAGAGAGTCTGGTGAACGCCGCCACAGATATCGACAAGGAGCTGGCGCAGCTGGGGATGGAAGATCTTGGGTATCCCTCCGACGACAACCTCCAGCCCAGCGCCAAGCTCGTCCTATTCTTCAAGGGTGTGGCGACGGCCCTTCAGCGACTCCGAGAGAGGATCCCCAAGCAACTAGATGACGAGTCGCGCGAGATCTGCGCAGGAGCCCTCGAGAAAGTGTTGATGAAGGTGGCCTTCCGCAATCCGGGCCTCCGCCTCACCAACATCCTCAGGTCCTTGCCGCCAGAAGCTGATCTGGAGGAGCTCAAGGCCCTTGTCGCACCCATTGTAGACAAGGTGAGCGGGATCAAGCGGGTCGAAGGCGATCGCGTAGATTAGGCCGCTCATTTCTTCTTTTCTTGTCGCTGCCCATCATGTCATGAAAACAATCTGTTAGAGCTGCGACAAGCTATCTTTGTAATGTAACTTGATTGTGGGCAATGATTGCAACGTTACTCCCTTTACTTGATTCCTCCCTTTGTATGTTTTTGCCCTACGCTTTTAGGGAACTTGCCGGTGCAGGCACCTGAGCCGCGAGCGCTGAGTGCGGAACGTCAGCAGCCTGCTGGCGGTGCCGCTACCAGCAAGAAACCTTGTCGCAACTAGTTGCAGCTCACTTAAGTTGCTGAGCGAACTCAAAACAAAGTAAGGGCGCTAGCGGCTCACTTAAGTTGCTGAGCGGACTCGAAGCAAAGTAAGGGCGCTAGCAGCTCACTTAAGTTGTTGAGCGGGCTCGAAACAAAGTAGAGGCGCAACTAGCTACGAGTTGGTTCCTCCGCGCACAGGTTTCCCATACAAAGTGTGGTCGTTCAAGGGAGATAACTTAAAATTTAAAAAAATTGATTGCTCAAACTTTGGCAACTTAGCTTTTCTGTTGTTTGCTTCCCGGCAAGGCAAAACTTTCTTGAACGACGCCTGGCCCATACCATCCATCGTCTTCTCCTTTCCCCCTGGCAAACTTGTGGGCGAGGGGAACCTTGATTTCAAAAGGAAGAAGAGACAATACAGATATGGAGCTTTACGGCTCGTTATTGCTTACCGTGGAGTAGGTGCTGCACAAAGTGTCAGATCATATATGCCAGAAAATAGAAAGCAAGGTCCACGGGCACCTATGGGACCGGCGGGCCGGGTCCCTTTCAGTTCGGCGGGGGCGGAGATCGTGCAAAGAGAAGATGCCGGGGTACTGATCCACGGGCACCTATGGGACCGGCGGGCCGGGTCCCTTTCGGTTCGGCGGGGGCGGAGATCGTGCAAAGAGCAAATCGAGGCGATGCACGCGAGCGATTTACCCAGGTTCGGGCCGCACGGATGCGTAAAACCCTACTCCTGCTTTGTGGTTTTGTATTGATTTCTAGCTCGGGAGCGCGGAGTGCTATAGTACCCACCAGCAGCTAGCAAGACCGAGCGTGAGTGTTCGAACTGGCTAACCCCCCTCTACGTTGCACATGGGCCTCCTTTTATATGCTCAAGGGGCTACCGACAGGTGGCAACGGAGGTAAAGGGCAAAAATGGAAAGGTGCTGTGGTAGGCACAGCTACCTGCTACAGTGTATCATACCTAACCCTGACGGTAGGGGACAAGGGTCTTAAATGCCCGTCTGTGTCGCCTAAACAGTGCGAAAAGGGACCGCCAGGGACGCCACCGTTCGCCACAATGGCGATCTTGTCAGCGCCGCTTGCCACCGCACGTCCCTAGCTACACAACCTTCCGCCACGTACGCCTGGAAGGGCCCCAGAGCGACACGTTGGTGGATGTGCTGGAGCGCGGGCGCGGAGAGGTGGCTTGCCGCGGCAAGCGCCTTGCCGCGGTCGTTGTCTTGTCGCGTCCGGGAGCTTGTCGCTCACCGGGTCTTGCCGGAACGCGTGGTGCACCGCGGCAAGTTCCTTGAAATGCCTTGAGTGGCCTTCCCGGCAAGCTCCTCTTGCCAGGGTCTTGGGATGCTTTTGTTAGCCTTCCTGGCAAGCTCCTCTTGCCGGGGTCTTGTCTTCTTGACTTGGACACTTTGTTCTTGAATGGCTCCAAAGGAACCACGGAGGATCTTGCCGGTCACCCGGCAAGCCTTGCCGCGGGATGCTGCGACTGCCCGTGCACAAGTTCGGGATACTAGGGTACCCCTACTCTAGTACACCGACAAATGGTAGGGATGATAATATATTTGTGAAATAGTTTCATTAATATCCGAAATAGTTTTGAGAGGTTCTGAAAGCGCTCTAGGGTTACCGAAAGGGTTTCAGTGAATATCGGGTAATACCGGGTATTACCGATTAAACATATATAGGTGGAAAATGTTTACGGAGATGTTATATTATATATATAATGCTCTAAAAATGTTTTAAGTATTTTATATATTAATTAAATATCAACAGGCCTTTTATATGCCAAGAGGAGAAGGAAGACTTGGGCCATAAAGGCCCAAGTAGGGAGGCCCCTCCCTTCCTAGTGGGGGGGGGGCGAATCCAACTAGGAGGGGGAGTCCTACTCCCCCTCTCTAGGCCGGCACACCAAGGGGGAACTTTCCCCCTTGGTGGCTTCCCTCTCCTTCCCCTAAACCTATATATACTAGAGGTTTTGCACCTATTGAAACACAAGTTTTTGGGTGCCTCTTCTAGTTGATCTAGTTCTAGTTCTAGTTGGTCCTAGAATAATTAGAGCTAGCCCTAGCCACCTCTAATCCTCATAATTGTAAGCCCAGTGTGGTTCTAATCTCCTGTCTCTATTTCTCCGGTGACGATTAGCTCTGGACGGTGAAGCGCTGTCGGATCATGAAGACTGTACGCTTGCAACCAAGTAGAGAGGTTGTGTTTTCTGCCTTCGGTTCGAGGGATCATTCGAGGATGGTTCGCGGGATCATCATCAATGTTCGAGGGACTTCAAGCACAATCTACACCGACTCTTCTTCTTCCGCTGCACTTCAGAGTTGGTAATGATCGTTGATCCCAGCCCGTTATGCATCTTCATATTGATCTTGGTGATTGTAGGTGTGATTTTTTGTTTTTCTACTATGTTTCGCAATAGTGGCATCATGAGCTAGTTTATGAGTAGATTCAGGTTGCGATCTAGATCACATATGGTATGTGAGGGTTGATGTTCTTGCTATGCTTCCCACGAGTGTTGCTTCGGTTCAATTCATCGGCATAATGATGTAGTTTTGCTACAAGGTTCTGACAATCGATCGGTGATGTCTGCTCGAACTACATCGGTATTTCCCCAAAGAGGAAGGGATGATGCAGCACAGTGACGATAGGTATTTCCGTCATTCATGAGACCAAGGTTATCGAACCAGTAGGAGAACCAAGCAACACTATGTAAACAACACCTGCACACAAATAACAAATATTCGCAACCAGATGTGTTAAAGCGTTTGTCAGTCCCTTTCAGGTAACGGCGCCAGAAATTGGCAAACGGACGTGAGAGAGTTGTAATAATTTGATAGATAGATCGTGCGGGAACGCAAGATAAAATAAATTGCAGCAAGGTATTTTTGTATTTTTGCTTTAATAGATCTGAAAATAAAAGCAAAGGAAAATAGATTGCAAAGGCAAATGTAATAAAGAAGAGACCCGGGGGCCGTAGTTTTCACTAGTGGCTTCTCGAAAAATAGCAAATGGTGGGTAAACGAATTACTGTTGGGCAATTGATAGAACTTCAAATAATCATGACGATATCCAGGCAATGATCATTATATAGGCATCACGTCTAAGATTAGTAGACCGACTCCTGCCTGCATCTACTACTATTACTCCACACATTGACCGCTATCCAGCATGCATCTAGTGTATTAAGTTCATGGAGAAACAGAATAATTCAATAAGAACGATGACATGATGTAGACAAGATCTATTTATGTAGAAATAGACCCCATCTTGTTATCCTTAATAGCAACGATACATACGTGTCGGTTCCCCTTCTGTCACTGGGATCAAGCACCGTAAGACCGAACCCATCACAAAGCACCTCCTCCCATTGCAAGATAACTAGATCAAGTTGGCCAAACAAAACTCAAATATCGGAGAAGAAATATGAGGCTTGATACGTCTTTGTCACATCTATAATTTTTGATTATTCCATGCCAATATTCTACAACTTTTATATAATTTTGGAAACTTTTTATACTATTTTTAGGACTAACATATTGATCCAGTGCCCAGTGCCACTTCCTGTTTGTTGCATGTTTTTTGTTTCGTAGAAAATCCATATCAAACGGAGTCCAAATGGGAAAAAAACTGATGGAGATTTTTTTGGGATATATTGAATCTTGGGAAGTGGAATCAACGCGAGACGATGCTCGAGGGGCCCACGAGGCAGGGGGCGCGCCCCAGGGGGGTGGGCGTGCCCCTAAACCTTATGGACACCCCGTAAGGCGGTTGGTGCCCTTCTTTTGCCGCAAGAAAGCCAATATTCGAATAGAAATCGTGTTCAAATTTCAGCCCAATCGGGGTTACGGATCTCCGGGAATATAAGAAACGGTGAAAGGGCAGAATCAGGGAACGCAGAAACAGAGAGAGACAGAGAGACAGATCCAATCTCGGAGGGGCTCTCGCCCCTCCCATGCCATGGAGGCCATGGACCAGAGGGGAAACCCTTCTCCCATCTAGGGAGAAGGTCAAAGAAGAAGAAGAAGAAGGGGAGCTCTCTCCCCCTCTCTCCCGGTGGCGACGGAACGCCGCCGGGGCCATCATCGTCACCGCAATCTACACCAACACCTCTGTCATCTTCACCAACATCTCCATCACCTTCCCCCATCTATCTACATCGGTCCACTCCCCCGCAACCCGCTTTACCCTCTACTTGAACATGGTGCTTTATGCTTCATAATATTATCCAATGATGTGTTGCCATCCTATGATGTCTGAGTAGATTTTCGTTGTCCTATCGGTAATGGGTGAATTGCTATGATTGGTTTAATTTGCTTGTGGTTATGTTGTTGTCCTTTGGTGCCCATCATATGAGCGCGCGCGTGGATCACACCATAGGGTTAGTTGTATGTTGATAGGACTATGTATTGGAGGGCAAGAGTGACAGAAGCTTCAACCTAGCATAGAAATTGATGCATATGGGATTGAAGGGGGACCAATATATCTTAATGCTATGGTTGGGTTTTACCTGAATGAACGTTAGTAATTGTGGATGCTTGCTGATAGTTCCAATCATAAGTGCATAGAATTCTGGGTTAGGGATGACATGCTAGCAGTGGCCTCTCCCACATAAAACTTTCTATCGGTCTAGTAAAGTAGTCAATTGCTTAGGGACAATTTCACAACTCCTACCACCACTTTCCACACTCGCTATACTAGCTTTATTGCTTCTTTGTCTAAACAGCCCCTACTTTGTATTTACGCGCTCTTGATTATCTTGCAAACCTATTCAACAACTCCTACAAAGTACTTCTAGTTTCATACTTGTTCTAGGTAAAGCGAACGTCAAGCATGCGTAGAGTTGTATCGGTGGTCGATAGAACTTGAGGGAATATTTGTTCTACCTTTAGCTCCTCATTGGGTTCGACACTCTTACTTATCGAAAGAGGCTACAATTGATCCCCTATACTTGTGGGTTATCAAGACATTTTTCTAGCGCCGTTGCCGGGGAGTTATAGCATGGGGTGAATATTCTCGTGTGTGCTTGTTTGCTTTATCACTAAGCAATTTTTATTGTGTGCTCTTGTTTTCTATCTTTAGTTATGGGTAGGAAACGCAAAATACCAAAAAATAGTGGTACCTACTGAACCAATGGTTGAAGAACCACTCAAAATGTATCACACTACTGAAGCTTTTTACTTGGATCATCTTTGATCCCTATGTGCTCGGGCTGAAACCCCAACTAGCTTAGTTGAGGGAAAATCTTTAGATGAGCATGCTTTTTATGTGCGACACCGCATATCTGAAAAAGGGAAACTTTTACTGGATCAAATTCATCGTTTGCAGTGTTATGCTTGGAATTTATGTGAAATATATGATTGTACTTGTTGTTCTAAAGACCCTAAGAAACACCTTCCTTGCCAATGTGGATTTAGTGATAATGGAATCGTATCTTCGTATGCTACGGGTGTTTATAATTACTATGATGTTCAACAAATTGAAGAATTTGTTGCTTTTAGGGGTACTTGTGAAATTGCTTCTTTTATAGAAGAGTGTGATACTACTCTCTACAAATCTGAGAATTTGGCCATACTTAAATATTTCTATGATAATTATGCTTCTAATCCTTATATTAAACCATATATTGAGGAGTCCTCCGCTGTCCAAGAAGAGACTAATATTTTGCAGGAGTCTATGGAAGAAGAAATTAATGACATTGTGAGCTCATTGGATGAAAAAGATGAGGAGGAGAGCGAAGAACAAAAGGAGGAAGAGCGGATTGATCACCCGTCCCCACCTTCTAATGAGAGTAACTCTTCAACTCATACATTGTTTAATTTCCCTTCATGCTTACCGAAGGATGATTGTTATGATGATTGTTATGATCTCGTTGATTCTTTTGAAATATCCCTTTTTGATGTTGCTTGCTATGCTTGTGGCCAAGATGCCAATATGAATTATGCTTATGGAGATGAACTTGCTATAGTTCCTTATGTTAAACATGAAATTGTTGCTATTGCACCCACGCATGATTGTCCTATTATCTTTTTGAATTCTCCCGACTACACTGCCCTTATTAAGGATTATATTGATGGGTTGTGTTTCACTACTACACATGATGATTTTGATAGATATAATATGCATGTGCTTGCTGCTACTACTTGCAATTATTATGACAGAGGAACTACATCTCCGCCTCTCCATGTTTCCAACACGATAAAATTTCAAGAAACTATTTATACTATGCATTGGCCATTACTATGTGTGCATGAATTGTTCTTTTATGACATGCCGATGCATAGGAAGAGAGTTAGAATTCGTCATTGCTTGATATATGTTGCTTTGTGCTCACTACTAAATCACAAATCATTGTTAATTAAAATTGGCTTTGATATACCGTGGGATCCGGGTGGATCCATTACTTGAGCACTATATGCCTAGCTTAATGGCTTTAAAAAAAGCGTTGCCAGGGAGACAACCCGAAAGTTTTAGAGAGTCATTTATTTCTGTTGAGTGCTTTTATAAAGTTTAAAAACAAAAAAATATAGAGGGGAACCCAAAACTTTTAAAAAAGGAAAGTGAAAGTGAGAAAGACAAGCATTGTTGAAGTGGGGGAGCTCCTTGAACTTTGTTCATGCTCACGGAAACTTTGTGAATCTTAATTACAGAAACTTTTCAACAAAAATAATTATCCCCTTGTACAATTCCATTGTATTATGAAAATAATGTGTCAAGGTTTGCCTTTAGGATGTTTACATTGCTTGTTGGTTTGTGCGGTGCAAAACAGAAACTTTGGCTGTAGTGCGTGATTTTACATTTTTTACTGGAAAGTCAAACGGTTCTGAAGCTTTTTGCACTGTCTTTCTATACAAATTGTTTATTTTTCCTAATTGTTTCAGAATTTTTGGAGTACCATAAGTATGGTGAATGTTCAGATTACTACAGACTGTCCTGTTTAAGACAGATTCTGTTTTTGATGCATAGTTTGCTTGTTTTGATGAAACTATCAATTTCTATCAGTGGATTAAGCCATGGAAGAGTTATATTACAGTAGCTACAATGAAAAGACAAAATATGAATTGGTTTGAAACAGTACTTAGTGAAGGAAATATGCCCTAGAGGCAATAATAAAGTTATTATTTATTTCCTTATATCATGATAAATGTTTATTATTCATGCTAGAATTGTATTAACCGGAAACATAATACATGTGTGAATACATAGACAAACATAGTGTCACTAGTATGCCTCTACTTGACTAGCTCGTTAATCAAAGATGGTTATGTTTCCTAACCATGGACAAAGAGTTGTTATTTGATTAACGGGATCACATCATTAGTTGAATGATCTGATTGACATGACCCATTCCATTAGCTTAGCACCCGATCGTTTAGTATGTTGCTATTGCTTTCTTCATAACTTATACATGTTCCTATGACTATGAGATTATGCAACTCCCGTTTGCCGGAGGAACACTTTGTGTGCTACCAAACGTCACAACGTAACTGGGTGATTATAAAGGAGCTCTACAGGTGTCTCCAATGGTAGATGTTGGGTTGGCGTATTTCGAGAATAGGATTTGTCACTCCGATTGTCGGAGAGGTATCTCTGGGCCCTCTCGGTAATGCACATCACATAAGCCTTGCAAGCATTGCAGCTAATGAGTTAGTTGCGGGATGATGTATTACGGAACGAGTAAAGAGACTTGCCGGTAACGAGATTGAACTAGGTATTGGATACCGACGATCGAATCTCGGGCAAGTAACATACCGATGACAAAGGGAACAACATATGTTGTTATGCGGTCTGACCGATAAAGATCTTCGTAGAATATGTAGGAGCCAATATAGGCATCCAGGTCCCGCTATTGGTTATTGACCGGAGACGTGTCTCGGTCATGTCTACATTGTTTTCGAACCGTAGGGTCCGCACGCTTAAACGTTACGATGACAGTTATTATGAGTTTATGCATTTTGATGTACCAAAGATTGTTCGGAGTCCCAGATGTGATCATGGACATGACGAGGAGTCTCGAAATGGTCGAGACATAAAGATTGATATATTGTAAGCCTATGTTTGGATATCGGAAGTGTTCCGGGTGAAATCAGGATTTTACCGGAGTACCGGGAGGTTACCGGAACCCCCCGGGAGCCATATGGGCCTTAATGGGCTTTAGTGGAAAGGAGAAAGGGGCAGCCCAAGATGGCCGCGCGCCTCCCCCCTCCCCTAGTCCTATTAGGACTAGGAGAGGTGTCCGGCCCCCCTCTCTCTCTTTCCCCCTCGGGGAATCCTAGTCCAACTAGGATTTGGGGAGGGCGGAGTCCTACTCCCGGTAGGAGTAGGACTCCTCCTGCGCCCTCCTCCTGGCCGGCGGCCCCCTCCCCCTTGGCTCCTTTATATACGGAGGCAAGGGGGCACCCTAGGACACACAAGTTGATCCTTGAGATCGTTCCTTAGCCGTGTGCGGTGCCCCCTGCCACCATATTCCACCTCGATTATATTGTAGCGGTGCTTAGGCGAAGCCCTGCGACGGTAGAACATCAAGATCGTCACCACGCCGTCGTGCAGACAGAACTCCTCCCCGACGCTTTGCTGGATCGGAGCCCGGGGATCATCATCGAGCTGTACGTGTGCTAAGAACTCGGAGGTGCCGGAGTAACGGTGCTTGGATCGGTTGGATCGGGAAGACGTACGACTACTTCCTCTATGTTGCGTCAACGCTTCCGCAGTCGGTCTGCGTGGGTACGTAGACAACACTCTCCCCTCTCGTTGCTATGCATCACCATGATCTTGCGTGTGCGTAGGAATTTTTTTGAAATTACTACGTTCACCAACACTTAGAGTAGTGATTTGCTTTATTATATTAATGGATCTTACCGAGTTTTCTGTTGAGTTTTGTGTGGACGAAGTGTTCGAAGATCGAGGAGGTCTCGATGTGAGTAGAAGGAGGAGAGGCAAGAGCTCAAGCTTGGGGATGCCCAAGGCACCCCAAGTAAATATTCAAGGAGACTCAAGCGTCTAAGCTTGGAGATGCCCCGGAAGGCATCCCATCTTTCTTGAACAAGTATCGGTATGTTTTCGGATTCATTTCGTTCATGTGATATGTGCAAATCTTGGAGTGTCTTTTGCATTTAGTTTTCACTTTACTTTTATGCACCATGCTGGTATGAGATAGTCCATGGTTGATTTATAGAATGCTCTTTGCACTTCACTTATATCTTTTGAGTATGGCTTTATAGAATGCTTCATGTGCTTCACTTATATCATTTGAAGTTTGGATTGCCTGTTTCTCTTCACATAGAAAACCGCCATTTGTAGAATGCTCTTTTGCTTCACTTATATTTGTTAGAGCGTGGGCATATCTTTTGTAGAAAGAATTAAATTCTCTTGCTTCACTCATATCTATTTAGAGAGATGACAGGAATTGGTCATTCACATGGTTAGTCATAAAATCCTACATAAAACTTGTAGATCACCGAATATGATATGTTTGATTCCTTGCAATAGTTTTGTGATATAAAGATGGTGATATTAGAGTCATGCTAGTGGGTAGTTGTGGATTGTATAAATACTTGTGTTGAAGTTTGTGATTCCCGTAGCATGCATGTATGGTGAACCATTATGTAACGAAGTTGGAGCATGAGGTATTTATTGATTGTCTTCCTTATGAGTGGCGGTCGGGGACGAGCGATGGTCTTCTCCTACCAATCTATCCCCCTAGGAGCATGCGCGTAGTACTTTGTTTTGATAGCTAATAGACTTTTGCAATAAGTATGTGAGTTCTTTATGACTAATGTTGAGTCCATGGATTATACGCACTCTCACCCTTCCATTATGGCTAGCCTCTTTGGTACCGTGCATTGCCCTTTCTCACCTCGAGAGTTGGTGCAAACTTCGCCGGTGCATCCAAACCCCGTGATACGATACGCTCTATCACACATAAGCCTCCTTATATCTTCCTCAAAACAGCCACCATACCTACCTATTATGGCATTTCCATAGCCATTCCAAGATATATTACCATGCAACTTCCATCATCATCATATACATGACTTGAGCATTCATTGTCATATTGCTTTGCATGATCGTAAGATAGCTAGCATGATATTTTCATGGCTTATCCGGTTTTTGATATCTTTGCTATGCTAGATCATTGCACATCCTGGTACACTGCCAGAGGCATTCATGTAGAGTGATATCTTTGTTCTAGTATCGAGTTGTAATATTGAGTTGTAAGTAAATAAAAGTGTGATGATCATCATTATTAGAACATTGTCCCATGTGAGGTTATCAAAATAAAAGAGGCCAAAGAAGCCCACCAAAAAAACAAAACAAGAAAATGATGAGGGAAAAAGAGATAAGGGGAAATGTTACTATCCTTTTACCACACTTGTGCTTCAGAGTAGCACCATGTTCTTCATATAGAGAGTCTCCTGAGTTATCACTTCCATATACTAGTGGGAATTTTTCATTATAGAACTTGGCTTATATATTCCGATGATGGGCTTCCTCAAATGCCCGGGGTCTTCATGAGCAAGCAAGTTGGATGCATACCCACTTAGTTTCAGTTTGAGCTTTCATACACTTATAGCTCTGGTGCATCTGTTGCATGGCAATCCCTACTCCTCGCATTGACATCAATTGATGGGCATCTCCATAGCCCATTGATTAGCTGCGTCGATGTAAGACTTTCTTCCTTTTTGTCTTCTCCACACAACCTCCATCATCATATTCTATTCCACCCATTAGTGCTATGTCCATGGCTCACGCTCATGTATTGCGTGAAAGTTGAAAAGGTTTGAGAACGTCAAAAGTATGAAACAAATGCTTGGCTTGTCATCGGGGTTGTGCATGATTTGAATATTTTGTGTGGTGAAGATGGAGCATAGCTAGACTATATGATTTTGTAGGGATAACTTTCTTTGGCCATGTTATTTTGAAAAGACATGATTGCTTTATTAGTATGCTTGAAGTATTATTATCTTAATGTCAAATGATAGACTATTGCTTTGAATCACTCGTGTCTTAATATTCATGCCATGATTAGATTACATGATCAAGATTATGATAGGTAGCACTCCACATAAAAAATTATCTTTTTTATCATTTACCTACTCGAGGGCGAGCAGGAATTAAGCTTAGGGATGCTGATACGCCTTCATCGTATCTATAATTTTTGATTGTTCCATGCCAATATTCTACAACTTTTATATAATTTTGGCAACTTTTTATACTATTTTTGGGACTAACATATTGATCCAGTGCCCAGTGCTAGTTCCTGTTTGTTGCATTTTTTTGTTTCGTAGAAAATCCATATCAAACGGAGTCCAAACGGGATAAAAACTGACGGAGATTTTTTTGGAATATATGTGATTTTTGGGAAGTGGAATCAACGCGAGACGATGCTCGAGGGGCCCACGAGGCAGGGGGCGCGCCCCTGACCCTCGTGGCCACCCCGTAAGGCGGTTGGTGCCGTTCTTTCGCCGCAAGAAAGCCAATATCCGGATAGAAATCATGTTCAAATTTCATCCCAATCGAAGTTACGGATCTCCGGGAATATAAGAAACGGTGAAAGGGCAGAATCAGGGAACGCAGAAACAGAGAGAGACAGAGAGACAAATCCAATCTCGGATGGGCTCTCGCCCCTCCCATGCCATGGAGGCCAGGGACCAGAGGGGAAACCCTTCTCCCATCTAGGGAGAAGGTCAAGGAAGAAGAAGAAGAAGAAGAAGAAGAAGGGGGGCTCTCTCCCCCTCTCTCCCGGTGGCGCCGGAACGCCGCCGGGGCCATCATCGTCACCGCAATCTACACCAACACCTCTGTCATCTTCACCAACATCTGCATCACCTTCCCTCATCTATCTACAGCGGTCCACTCTCCCGCAACCCGCTGTACCCTCTACTTGAACATGGTGCTTTATGCTTCATATTATTATCCAATGATGTGTTGCCATCCTATGATGTCTGAGTAGATTTTTGTTGTCCTATCGGTAATTGGTGAATTGCTATGATTGGTTTAATTTGCTTGTGGTTATGTTGCTGTCCTTTGGTGCCCATCATATGAGCACGCGTTTGGATCACACCATAGGGTTAGTTGTATGTTGATAGGACTATGTATCGGAGGGCAAGAGTGACAGAAGCTTCAACCTAGCATAGAAATTGATGCATACGAGATTGAAGGGGGGCCAATATATCTTAATGCTACGGTTGGGTTTTACCTTAATGAATGTTAGTAGTTGTGGATGCTTGCTAATAGTTCCAAACATAAGTGCATAGAATTCCAAGTCAGGGATGACATGCTAGCAGTGGCCTCTCCCACATAAAACTTGCTATCGGTCTAGTAAAGTAGTCAATTGCTTAGGGAAAATTTCACAACTCCTACCACCACTTCTCCACACTCTCTATACTAACTTCATTGCTTATTTATCTAAACAGCCCCTACTTTTTATTTACGTGCTCTTTATTATCTTGCAAACCTATCCAACAACTCCTACAAAGTACTTCTAGTTTCGTACTTGTTCTAGGTAAAGCGAACGTCAAGCGTGTGTAGAGTTGTATCGGTGGGCAATAGAACTTGAGGGGATATTTATTCTACCTTTAGCTCCTCGTTGGGTTTGACACTCTTACTTATCGAAAGAGGCTACAATTGATCCCCTATACTTGTGGGTTATCAAGGCTATAAGCAATCATGCATATAAGAGATCAAAGAAGACTCCAATAAATTTCATGGATAAAAAGATAGATCTGATCATAAACTCAAAGTTCATCGGATCCCAACAAACACAGCGCAAAAAGAGTTACATCGTATGGATCTCCAAGAGACCATTGTACTGAGAATCAATTGAAAGAGAGGAAGCCATCTAGCTACTAACTACGGACCCCTAGGTCTACAAAGAACTACTCGCGCATCATCGGAGAGGCACCAATGGACATGATGAACCCCTTCATGATGGTGTCTAGATTGGATCTGGTGTTTTTGGAACTTGCGCGGCTGGAATTGATTTTCGTTGACTCCCCTAGGGTTTCTGGAATATCAGAGTATTTATAAAGTAAAGAGGCGGTTCGGGAGGCACCCGAGGTGGGCACAACCCACCAGGGTGCGCCTAGGCATCCAGGCACGCCCTGGTGGGTTGTGCTTCCCTTGGAGCACCCCAGGCGCTTCTTTGGCCCATTGGATGTCTTCTGGTCCAAAAAAATCCACAAAAAGTTTCGCTGCGTTTGGACTCCGTTTGGTATTGATTTCCTACGATGTAAAATCATGCAAAAAATAGCAACTGTCACTTGGCACTATGTCAATAGGTTAGTACCAAAAATGACTATAAAATGATTATAAAACATCCAATAGTGATAACATAACAGCATGGAACAATAAAAAATTATAGATATGTTGGAGACGTATCAATCGGCTCTGGTTGTCGACGATCCGTTAACAGTTCCTTGGCTACATCATAGTCGGGAATAGTGAACCATCACGTACACAAGAGGGTGCTGAAGATGGATGATCTTCTAGAGGGCCAAACGTATTGACGAAGTTCAGCGTGGGGGACGAGACTTTTATTAAGTCTCTCTTTCACACACCTCGAAACTTAATCTAGCATCAAGAACATCGCCTCGTTGTGCTTGCGTAGGTAGCTAGTCTTTATTGCTAAAACTGGTTAATCGCATAACTAATTTTTTTCTAAAACTGATTAGAAGACATCTAACTTGGTTTTGCAGGGTTCGCATATGATGTGGTATAGCCTTCGTCATGATAATGAGTTTATGTATGAGATGATTATATGTTGTAATGTTAAGTGACTTGCGTGTCACGACACGATGGCAGGAGCCACGTAATTTCCATCCTAATGTAAACATCATAGAGATATATTATAGGTGATCGTGACAAAAGTACATGGAGGACCCCGATAAGGAGAAGGTGTACCAGGCACGGGAGGAGGAGCTATAATTTCGTGTCATGACGAAATTTCAGATTTTGGTGTCACGGCAACGTTTTCTGAAAAGGATACCAACAAAAGGGAAATGTCACATGAAACATACTTGGTGTGGTAATAATTGTTGAAAAAAAGAAAATCGATAACTTACCAACCCAGGGTAAAGGGAGCAATGAATGTTCACCACAATAAAAATCAACACCAAGGAACGTGTTGTAGTGCTCAAGTCTAAGAGTCATTGTATCATGATGACGAAGTCCATAATCAATGACTAGTTTCTCCCAGCCAGGACCATGGAATTTGCTACTGACCAGACCATGCTTGAACACGACTCCATATAATACACCATCATAAGTGTGAAGGGAAAGTCCAGTATCCTTGCCCTCCCCCTCTCTGAATGGTTAAAGCCCCCAATGCTCAATGTATTGAGCAAGATGAATCCTAACATTGCACAAAACATACTGATATGTCTCCAACGTATCTATAAATTTTTATTGTTCCATGCTATTATATTATCTGTTTTGGATGTTTTATATGCATTAATATGCTATTTGATATTATTTTTGGGACTAACCTATTAACCTAGAGCCCAGTGCCAATTTCTTTTTTTCCTTGTTTTTGAGTTTTATAGAAAAGGAAATCAAATGGAGTCCAAACGGAATAAACCTTTCGCGATGATTCTTCTTGGACCAGAATACATCCACGGAGCTTGGTGAGGGGGCCAGAAGAGTCCCAAGGGCACCACAAGCCCTCAAGATGTGCCCTAGGGGGGTGCTTCCCTGTCTCGTGGGCCCCCCAGGAGTCCTCCAACCTTAATTTTTGCTCTATAAATTTCCAAATATTCCCAAACCACCAGAAGCATGCAGCAAAATACTTTTCCTCCGCCGCAAGCCTCTGTTCCCGTGAGATCCCATCTTGGGGCCTTTTTCGGCACCCTGCCAAAGGGGGATTCAATCACGGAGGGCGTCTACATCAACTCTATTGCCCTTCTGAGGAAGTGTTAGTAGTTTACCACAGACCTACGATTCCATAGCTAGTAGCTAGATGGCTTCTTCTCTCTCTATGATCTTCAATACCATGTTCTCCTCGATGTTCTTGGAGTTCTATCCGATGTAATATTCTTTTGCAGTGTGTTTGTCGAGATCCGATGAATTGTGGATTTATGATCAGATTATCTATTAATATTATTTGAGTCTTTTCTGAACTCTTTTATGCATGATCAAATATCTCTGTATTTCTCTTCGAATTATCGGTTTGGTTTGGCCAACTAGATTGATATTTCTTGCAATGGGACAGGTGGTTAGTTTTGGGTTCAATCTTGCGGTGTCCTCACCCAGTGACATAGTAGGGGTAGCGAGACACGTATTGTATTGTTGCCATCAAGGGTAAAAAGATGGGGTTTTCATCATATTTCTTGAGTTTATTCCTCTACATCATGTCATCTTACTTAAGCCATTACTCTGTTCTTATGAACTTAATACTCTAGATGCATGCTGGATAGCGGTCGATGTGTGGAGTAATAGTAGTAGATGCAGGCAGGAGTTGGTCTACTTGACACGGACGTGATGCCTATATTCATGATCATTGCCTTGGATATCGTCATAACTTTGCGCTTTTCTATCAATTGCTCGACAGTAATTTGTTTACCCACCGTATGTTTTCTTTCAAGAGAGAAGCCTCTAGTGAAACCTATGGCCCCCGGCTCTATTTTCCATCATATATTTTCAGATATATAAACCAAAAAACTCAAAAATATCTTGCTACAATTTATTTAGATTTGTTTTAGTTTGCCTTTTTATTTATCTTTTATATCTGTCTCTACCAGATCTCATCCTTGCAAGTGACCGTGAAGGGATTGACAACCCCTTTATTGCGTTGGGTGCAAGTGTTTTATTGTTTGTGCAGGTGCATAGATTGGAGACTTGCGTGTACCTCCTACTGGATTGATACCTTGGTTCTCAAACTGAGGGAAATACTTATCTCTACTTTGCCGCATCACCCTTTCCTCTTCAAGGGAAAAACCAACGCAAGCTCAAGAAGTAGCACATACTGCAAAAGAATGAAACACAAATAAATGAAACATAGAATTCTAAATCTTTGCAAAAAACATAGAAAAATAACAAAACTAGAACTAAGTATGCAACACCACACATTTACCAATAGTTTCAACCCAAGAAATTGTTAAACTTACCGCACGCCTCGAACACCACCAATCCAGCACCACAGTGAATTGATATGGAGAATCATCACCAGGGGAGGGCCACTTAGCCTGCCACAAGAAATAATAGTTGCAAAGAACATAAAAACATATATTACAAAGAAATAATTCAATAAACATGTTGTATGATCAATTTGAAAGCTATCATTTGATAGAGTTGAAAGACTCAACCATATTTACCCCATAAAACTCCCTATCTCGGGAATAGAATGGGAAACTCAAAGTAAAAAAGTGAATTTAAGGAGGGGACAAACTAACTACAACCCACGGCGGTAAGGAAGTAAGGAACCAACGGAGAAGACGATTGACCGAGAGGAAATGGAGAAGGTGGCTGTCACTGGAAGAGCACCGAGGAGGAACAAAGGAAGAGGTGGCGCCGACGTGGGGGTATGAAGAAGGCTGGAGGAAACAAGCCCGACGGGGTAAGACAAGGGAGGAAGACGGATGAAGGACTAAGTGAAAAGGTAGAATAAGAAATCTAACAAGTTTAAGGACTAAAGTGAAAAGAGGAAAACAGAAAATGAGAAAGCGAAAACCGGGAAACACTCGAGGTCTCCTCTCCTTACATCATGTGTTGAACATAGAGCGCGACATAAAAGTCTATCGTCTCATCACGACGCGATACTTGTTGCGTTGGGGCGCTACCCCGAGTGACCTCCGTGGGGGGTCCTCCTTAACTAGTGATTTTGATGATTTGGGTAGTTACGTTCCTATGAGCCAGCCCATGTAGGCTCTTTTTTCAGACCAGTTTTGGGAACCTTCCAGAAGCTTTCAGCCAATTTATTTCACCCACCTTTGCTTTATTTCACCCAATATTTACTTTTTCTTTTTTAAGATTTTTTTTTTGAATTTGTGAAGTTTATTAAATTTGTGGACTTTTTTCAAAATTTGTGACTTTTTTGTTTCAAATTCATGAACTTCTGCAAATTACTGAACATATTTATGAATACATGAACTTTTTCAAATTCAAAAACCTTTTCAAGTTCGTAAATATTTTCTCAAATTCGTCACTTTTTCAATTTTCTCGAAATATTTTCAAATTCCTAAATTTGTTTCAATTATACAAAAAAATCGAGTTCATGAACATTTTTTTAGGATTGGTGAAGTATTTTTTTTTCAAATTCGTGAACTTTTTACCAGTTTGTGAACATTTTTTTCAAGCTCCGAACTTTTTCAATTCTGTCCACTTTTTTTCAAACTTGCCAACATTTAAAAAATCATATTTTTTTCTAAAAGTCAAGGGCTAGTTAACGGTCAACCGATCAATTGTCCACTGGTCAAACCAGGCGGGCTAGCGAGTGACCTAGCATAGCTGGATCGGCCAACACGCACGCTGGACTGTGATTTAACGGTGCTAGCGCCCAAGCCTTCAATAGGAGCTCTCATGATATGTACTGTATCACTTAACGCGATATGTATGGAGCAATCGTTCATGTCGCTAGAGTCGGGTGAGCCAGCCCATTCATTACTTTGGATCGCTAGCTTCGTCCATTCCTGTTGTTTTTCTCCACTCCATAAAAAAACTGAACAAATGTTCAGAAATTGTTTGGAACTTTGAAAACTTCTCATGAATTCAAAAAGGTTCATGAATTTTAAAAATTCATGATTTTTTTCGTAAATTAGAAGTATCATGAATTCAAAAAATATTCATGAATTTTAAAAAGACCATCAATTCAAAAATTGTTAACGGATTCGAAAAATGGTTTGCAGATTAGAAAATGCTCATGAATTTGCAAATTGTTCATGAAATTAAAAAATTCTTCACTGATTTGATAATTTTCATTAATTCGAAAAATGTTTGTGAATTAAAAATATGTTCATGGATCTTAAAAATATTCACGGTTTTGAAAATTATATATGTCTTCAAAAACTGTTCATGACTTAAAATATGTTGACGCATTTCAAAATTGATCATAAATTAAAAAACGTCTACTAATTTTAAAAATGTTCACGACGTTGAAAAATGTTCATGAATTAAATAAAGGTCGCAAATTTGGAAATTCTTAATGTCCTTAAGAAATCAAAGGAGAAAATAAAATAGATTATAAAAAGAAACAAAAAAGGGATAAAGAGAGAAGGAATGAAAAAAGAATATATTAAAAATAGAAAACCCTTGTTAATAAAAAAAGTGATGGAGAAAACCTTATATTATCTTCACGACGTTGAAAAATGTTCATGAATTAAATAAAGGTCGCAAATTTGGAAATTCTTAATGTCCTTAAGAAATCAAAGGAGAAAATAAAATAGATTATAAAAAGAAACAAAAAAGGGATAAAGAGAGAAGGAATGAAAAAAGAATATATTAAAAATAGAAAACCCTTGTTAATAAAAAAAGTGATGGAGAAAACCTTCTATTATCTTCACGACGTTGAAAAATGTTCATGAATTAAATAAAGGTCGCAAATTTGGAAATTCTTAATGTCCTTAAGAAATCAAAGGAGAAAATAAAATAGATTATAAAAAGAAACAAAAAAGGGATAAAGAGAGAAGGAATGAAAAAAGAATATATTAAAAATAGAAAACCCTTGTTAATAAAAAAAGTGATGGAGAAAACCTTCTATTATCTTCACGACGTTGAAAAATGTTCATGAATTAAATAAAGGTCGCAAATTTGGAAATTCTTAATGTCCTTAAGAAATCAAAGGAGAAAATAAAATAGATTATAAAAAGAAACAAAAAAGGGATAAAGAGAGAAGGAATGAAAAAAGAATATATTAAAAATAGAAAACCCTTGTTAATAAAAAAAGTGATGGAGAAAACCTTCTATTATCTTCCCAAAACCAGGTTGCTAAGTCCGTTGGGCGATTGTGGGAATGGGGGGATTCCAATTTTGGGGAAGGGGAGTGTGAATGCTATTTATCGCATTAAGCGATCGCGCCAGGATGTCTCGTCAAGGTTGTAGACTAGTTGGGCCGGCCAATTTTCACGCAATGTTCGAACGGAAATTTGAATGGGAAATAAGGAGAAGAGGGGATCGATCTCTGGTCGCTATGGAGAGAGCTCGCGACGCAAGCCACTGTGCCAATACCTTTCCACACGATAAGACTAGTCACAAGGGGTAGTAACATAGACTAGTAACATGCATATGTTACCGGTCTATGTTACTACCTCTATAGTGGTGAGTAACATATGTGTGGTAACATGCAACACTTCATTTATTATGCTATAGACTCATCTTGCCATGATATGTGTGATGTTACTTATACTACTAGTAACTAGCTACGTTACCACTTCCCTATCTTTCTCCATTTATTGTTTGCCACATCACCTATTTTATCTAGATATGTGTGATATTACTATATATGTTACTCCCATTGTGGGTAGTCTAAATTGGTGGTGCGTTTTCTACTTGAGGCAAACAAAGTCGGTCTTCCATTGCTTTTACGGTTTTTTTTCTATTTTTCTTTTTATTTTGATAGGATTTTCTTCGATTTTATTTGGTTTCTTTTTCTTCTCCTGTTTTTGTTTGGTTTTCTTTGTTTCTTCTCCATTTTTGTTTGTTTTTTTCTTCTTCTTCACTTTTTGTTTTTAAAATTATGTTTGATTTCGTTTTCACTCTACATTTTCGTATATGTCAAGAAAGTCTTTTAATAAATGATCAACATTTTTTGTACACATGTTCCACATTGTCCTAACGCTTTTTCAATATTTTTCAAATACTTATTTAAACAAATTCTTGTTCACATTTTTATTACTTATTTCAACATTTTCCAAATACTTGTTCAACATTTTTTAACACTCATTTCAACATTTTTCAAATACTTGCTCAACATTTTAAATCATTGTCGAGGAAATCATTAACTGGTAACTGCTCGGTTGGCTAGCGAGTAGGGGATTAATAGGCTAATCGGCAAGTTAATCGGCCATTTAATCAATTAATCGGACGATTTATCAGTTTATCGGCTACTCGGTGACCCTATGAGTAGGGATTAATCGGCAAGTTAACTGGTTAATCGGGTGAATTCTTGAACAGGGTTTTAAATACTTATTCAACATTTTTATATACTCATTCAACATTTTTCATACACTCATTCAACATTTTTTAATAATTATTCGACATTTTTCAAACACTTGTTCAATATTTTTATTACTCATTCAACAATTTTCAAATATCAGCTCATCATTTTTCAAATTCTTGTTCAATATTTTTTTAATACTTATTCAACATTTTTTAGATACTTGTTCAACATTTTTCAACTGTGTTTTGAAGAGTTTATTCATAATATGTGTGTGTGTGTGTGTGTGTGTGTGTGTGAAGAATATGTTAAAAATATAAAGAAAACTGTGAAAATAAAGCAAAAAATAAGAACGTAAAACAGAAAATAAAAAACTCCAGGTGGCTGGCGTCCCGCGCGGCTGGGCCGGCCCATCCGGGGCTTCCCCGACGCGAGAGCTACACCTGGCTCGCTTAAAGCGAGAAACAGGGAAAAATCCTATGCGCCGCTCATTGCATCATTGTCGACAGAACTCACAGACATACCCCGCATCGCTGGCAGTGGGCCGGCCCTTATACGAGCGTAGCTAGCCGGTTTTGGGAACCTTCTAGAAGGTTACCTGAACCGTTTTTTTTCCTTTTTGACCGCTTTTTCTGTTTCTTCTATGGTTTTTTTCGTCTTTCTTTTTTCCGTTTTTATATTTCTTTTTCTTCTTTCTTTTCCTTTTCCCTGTTTTCTGTCTGTTTTTTTTATTTTTTTCGTTTCTTTTGAAAGTTGTTCGGAAAGTTCAAAATTTGTTCGTGTCCAAAAGTTCAAAATTCCGAAAAATATTCGTGTTTTAAAAAATCGTTAATAAAATCAAAAAAGTACACATTTTTCAAAAATTGTTTGGGCATTTGAGAAAATTTTATTGTTTTACAAAAATTGTTTGGAATGCTTTTGTTCAACTTTTCTACTATTTTTGATAAATGTTCCCATTTTAAAAAAATGTTCTTGTTTTCATTTTTTGGGAGTTTCAAAAAATGTTCCCATTTAAAAAAATGTTCACAAATTTTGTAAAATCTCTGTAAATTTTGTCCAGGAATTTCAAAATATCTTCACGTTTCAAATTTTTGTTTTGAAATTTGAAAAAATGTTCTCGTTTCAAAAAAACTGTTAAATAGTTTCAAAAAATGTTCTTGTTTTTTAAATTTTGTTCAAAAATTTAGAAAGTGTTTGCGTTTCACAAAACATTCCATTTCTTGAAAAAAAAATGCCTTCGAAATTCCTGCGCAGCATGTCTGGTTCTTTAGGTCTGATGCTACTCTTTAATCAACCACACCTACTAGCTCAGCTGGTAGGAAATCGTCAGGTATGGCGGTGCGTCATGTGTTCGACTCCCCACAACCGCATATACATATGTTTAGCCTCAGTGCGTGTTCGATTTCGGTTTTCTGTCTTCATGGCCCGGCCCAGTCGAAGCCCCGCCGGGTTTCAAAAACTTTCCAAAATATTTAAAATGCAAATTTCATAAAAGTTCATGGAACCAAAAAATGTCTCTGAATTCGAATAATGTTCACGAGTTTGAAAACAATGTTGATGGTTTTAAAATATGTTCGTGAATTTGGATATTGATGAACATTTTTTGAATTGATGAACAAATTCTCAATTCAAGAACATTTTCCCAAAAAATCGGATGAATTTTCAAAAAATGGGTGACATTTTTTTAATTTGATGAACATTTTAAAAAATTACGGTGAACAAATTTTGAATATGATCAACATTTTTTGAACTCGATGAACAAATTCTCAATTCAAGAACATTTTCCGAAAAAATCGGATGATTTTTTTGAAATTGATGAACATTTAAAAAAATTACGGTGAACAAATTTTAATACGATGAACACTTTTTTAACTTCATGAACAAATTCACAAATCAAGAACACTTTTTTGAAAACCGGATGAACTTTTGGAAAACTGGATGAACATTTTTTTGAAGTTCATGAACAAATTCACTAATCAAGAACACTTTTTTGAAAACCGGATGAACTTTTGGAAAACTGGATGAACATTTTTTGCATTTTATGAACAAAATTTGAATTAGATGAACATTTTTGAATTCGGTGAACAAAAAATGTTCATTTTTTCAAAAACTCAGAAAAAAAGAAAAAAGAAAAACAAAGGATAAAAAAGGAGATGAAGAAGAAATTTAAAAAGCGAAAAAGGAAAAGAAAACAGAAAAAAACTGGGGGACCTCGCGCCCCACAGGAGCCGCCCCTTTACTACTACAGCAGTCGTGCCTGGGCCTGGGGAACGACATGCGGGCTGGCACACCACGGCCTGTAAGCACATTTATCCCAGGCTGTGACGTGTCGTTCTGGTTGTGATGGAGGCCCAACCCATACACTACAAGGTTGAAGCCCACGGTTTTACTTTCATCGGGTTGTTGTTGTTCTTCCTCTCTCTCTCCTTCGTGGTGTCGTCGCCTCTCATCCAAAGCTTTAGCGAGGGAAGGGATTCAGGCCGTGATGGTGGGGAAAGGAGGCGAGGCCGCGGCGTCGGCGCAGCACAAGGAGGAGCACGAGGAGGACGGCGACATGGTTGGAGTGGTGAAGCTGATCAGCGCCGAGGGTTTCGAGTTCGTCATCGACAAGAAGGCAGCCATGGTCTCCAACACCCTCCGGAACATGCTCACCTCACCTGGTATCCTTCCTACCCTCTGGTCCATCCGTCCATCAATCGATCAATCGATCGGTATTACTGACTAATCGAATTGAAATCGATGAGCGTTAAGGTGGCTTCGCGGAGACGCGCGAAGGCGAGGTGAGGTTCCCTGAGATCAGCACCGCGATCCTAGAGAAGATCTGCCAGTACTTCTACTGGTCGCTCCACTACGCCAGGTAAATCCCTTACTTCAGACTCGCCTTCCCCCCTCTGTACGTCCAGATTATCAATCAAATAAGCTTAATTTTTGTTTGTGGGGATAAATTTGCTTAACTGCTCACCCCAATTAGATAACTCTGTCCGTGCAAGCAAGGCCGTGAAACAATCAGATTTAGGTGCCTGTGGCTTGCACTTGTTTTGCCCTGCCAACCATCGTCCTGTTTTATTTGTTTATTTATCGATTGCTTGAACTAAGATCCATCACAGAGTGCTCTTACAAAATCTTGCCAACAATCATACAGCCTGCCTGGCTCCCATTCATGTATGTTGCAGGTTTCTTTTGTTAAAATGTTTCGTGTAAATGTCCAGAACTCCAGAATAAGGCCCTGTTTGGTTCATAAGTCCTAGGACTTTTTCTAGTCCCAACTAAAAAGTCTCTAGTCCCTAAAAAGTCTCTCCCTGTTTGTTTCCAGAGACTAAAAAGTCCCTAGTCCCTTCCTAGAGGTTATTAAATGACCATGTTGCCCCTAGTATATAGAAAAATAACAATCAAACAACACCATGGGGTGGCGGGCCATTGAATGCATGGAGGGGCATCGTTGGAAAAGTCCCAAAAAGTCCCAAAAAAGACTCTCCTTGAGAGTCTTCTTCATTTAGTCCCAAATGCCTAGTTTAGTCTCTAAAAAGTCCCTCCCGTTTGGTAAAAAAGTCTCTAAGAGGGACTTTTTCTAGTCCCTACACAAAAAAGTCCCTGGAAACAAACACCCCTAAGTGTGATGACCTAGAAAGCATATCTGTGTCTTTAAGGGTACTTATTGTTTGCTCATTCGTTACTGTAAACGAACCAAATTAAATGCTTAGGGTATCTCTAACGGCAAACACGATGCCCCATTTGTCGGGTAATCCAACGGTATCCCTCAATTGTCCGCCACTTTGTCCAATGGAGAGAGGAGAGAGAAGTGGGTTTGTTGTGGGGTCGGAGTGGTCCTATGCTGAGTTGGCGGTGTCTGCGGACATGTCCGGACTCCCCTACTTCGCCTCTCGATCTGGGGCCAGAATGGGGTATTTTGGACGTCCGGACAGAAGTAGGGGATACCGTTGGAGGGCTTTTTATCTCCAGACAGGCCAGTCCGGACATAAAGAGGGAATAATAGCTTTCTATGACTTCTTTTCAGAATTCTGAGAAAAAATCTCTATATGATTCGTTTACAGAATATTTAGGAGCAGAACCAATTGAATGGTTCCCATGTATTCCCTCTCTTAACTTTTATTTATGGTTCATCAAACTTGTTCAGTGGTTAAACTTATGAAGCATGTGAAGTTTATACTCCATCATCCCAGTCAAATATTTCGTGCTTACAAATGGCACACTAGGTGTTTTGCTGTCCTTGCCCGATAATAAGCACTAGCAGGTTGGTGAAGCATAATCCTCGCGTGAGGGAGTGGAATACATCACACAACTTCAAAATAACAGATATCAGAATATTTACAATCCAGGCATTTACCTTGGACCATACTATATATCATGCACATGAGATGTCCATATACTTTCTTTTCTGTTGCACTCCTCATGCTATTATTTATCTTTCCTGTTTTATTAGTGGGTACTGGTCATGCATACATCTCAGGATTTCTGGTGTTATTTTTACTGCAAGCTAAATTATGACTTCTTGGATTATTTTGTCACTTGTGGGGGCAAAGCAAGAATTTAACTGTGTGTAAGATGATGTTTCCTATGCTTACTGCTTTTGTGAACAACTTCTCCATTCACATGCCCATTTGAGTAAAAATCATTTTTTGTTCTGGAACAAGGTCACATGCTCCGTCTCATTTGTGTGAAGTCACCTCTTATACACTGGTACAACAATAATGACACGCCAACAACACATGCAGCTTTTGCATCAAGCTACAAATACCATATGGTTCCTACCACCTATCTACTCTATTGTAGCTGTACCAAACCTTGACAATTTTCTTAACCGAGGTGTTCATGAAATGATATAACTCAATAAATGTGCAATGTAACCTTAAATGTTTTCTTCCTTAGGTCTTGATAGGTGCTCTTAACTTTTAATCCATAATTTGTCAGGGTAAATTCAGTTGTCTTGAGTTTTTCGTCTGATTATGAGGCACTTAAGTTTTATTTTATTTTTACTACAGAGGTTGCCTAGAATTGTATGCTGACTATCGTTCACAAGCTGTATTGTTCTGAAGAATTCTGCCGAAAACTGGATAGTCTACCAGGGCCTGGGGGCAGGTTGTGCCATAGAGTTTTCGGTAGAGTAGGTTCTGTGCTGGGAAAAACGACATTCCTCAAAAATATCCAGCACTTACTCGTGTTTCCCAAGCTAGCAGTTGTTACTTGAGTTTAGTGAAAAAAAGGCGTGCTTAGGCACTAGGCGGCAATAGGATGCCTAGTGCTTAAGAATGCTAGCCGTGTGCTTAGGCGACGCAATTTAGCCTGGCAAAACAGACAATTAAGGCCTAGCACTTTTTTCCTCAGTTGGAGTAGAATGCCCGCCCCTTGCACTTGGTTCTCTGTTCAAATGAGATTTTGATGAAAACTCCATATTGGCATTTGGTGTGTAGAGGTGAAGAGATTTCCCCGTGATTAGAGGAGAATTTGGTGTGTTTTTCACATATATTGCGGATTCCACCTTGACTTTGGGTAGTTCCTTGCATAAAGAAACAGAAGCAGTGTACTGATAAGCCGTGTATTAAGTGGTGTGTTTGCATATCTCATCCGTTGCGTTTGTTTGACGACTCCATTGTTTTGTTTGTAGTGGGAAGGAGACGGCGGAGTTCCCGATCGAGCCAGAAATAACGCTGGAGCTGATGATGGCTGCAAACTACCTCGACACTTAGCCTGGAAAACTGCATGGTTGTTGACAAGATGAATCCATCGTCCACTTGGGTTCATTCAGTAGAAAATGCGATGTTCCACCATTGTGCTTGCCTTGTCTCACTACAGTATATGGGCTTAGTAAACTAAACTGCTAAGGTTGCGATGGATGTATCGCGCGGTTAGTAGCATGAATCTGTCGTTACTGGACTTAACAGCTTGGCCGGGATCAGATCTTGTTGTTGTGTCATATCAATCAAAACTGAGGCGCGACCAGATCTTATCAGCTGTATCATCTGTTGGACTGTGATCAGCTGGGCACATGTCGCTTGTTTCTACATCGCACACACAAAGATTCCACGCAAGTGATGCAACTGGATTCCATCGACTTGTCTAGACCATTAGCCAGCGCAGGACGTTGTGACCTGGGGCGGCTGCTACAACTCTTATCCAACGTTATTAATACTTGTTGCGTCTCATAGTGGTTCTTGCCGTCATGGGCATGACAGTGATCTTACCAGTTCTTCCTTCTGATAGTAGTTTTATCATCACACTTGATGTCGATGCCGCAACGCACAAAAACTGTTGTATGCACACATGATTAGAAATGTGATGTAGCCGCATTAGCATCACAAGAAAAGCCATCACACCGTGTTCCTCTCCTCCAACTAGTCATGAATCAATGCTTGTCATATTTTTGGATCAATCTAATCTAATGTCCAATGGGTATGCTATAAGATGTACAAGTAGTCATCAATTAACGCTTCCCTTTCCAATACTGCCATCGTTTCTAAGTTAAACAATGTGGGTATTAGTCTTGGAAAGAATGAGAAGAATATTTCTATTTTGACTAATGCTTTGAAACATTTGGAATATGACCGATTAAAAGTTACTCCACGTGTTTCTAGCAAGTCTTATGCCTCTCATATGATGAGGAGGAGCTGCATGCCACATCAAATGGTCAGCTACTCTCTCATTTAGTAGGAGCGGTTTCGGACGTGGGTCTAGATGAATCCGAGCTTAGTTCATTAATTCAGCTTACAACATCCGGACGTAAGTCAAAGACTGCACGTTTGAAAAAAATAGCAAGTCCCATAAGAGGGTGAAGTGTTCTAAATCCCTTATTGTTTCCTCATGAATGGAATGTTTTTTAATCGCAGAGATCTTCATGACTTGGCTAAACATTTATTTATTGCGGAATGTAATAGGGAGCACAATTTAGATTTTGTGGCTATCTCTGAAATGGGGAGACGTGATTTCTCAGTGAGTCTGCTTGACCGTCTTTCAGGCGCGATAGACTTTACTTGGGTTTCACGCCCGCCTAAAGGTCGTTCTGGTGGCATTTTACTTGGCGTAAATACAGGGACTATGGATGTTTTGGCTAGTTCGGATGGTGAGTTTCACGTTAAACTCCATATTCGCAACAAGGCCGACAACTTCACATGGACCCTCGTCGCCGTGTATGGGGCAGCCCAGGATGAGTCAAGGCCGATTTTCTCCGTTCTTATAGGTGGGGATTTTAATTTGCTTCGATTTCCAAATGAGAAAAGCCGTGGTAGGTTTGATAATCATTGGCCTTTCTTTTTCAACGTTGTCATCGATAGTCTAGATCTGCGAGAGGTTTCCATGATTGGAAGACAATACATTCCTATTTGCCTCCTTAATGTTAGTTTTAAAATATTCATGAAGGTTGCGACTATTAGGCTAAACTCGGTTGCTGACCATGTGGTTCGCCCTACACAAACAACTTTTATGCAAGGCAGACACATCCTAGATGGAGTTGTTATCCTTCATGAAACAGTCCATGAATTACACCGGAAAAAGTTGAATGGGGTGGTACTCAAAATAGACTTCGAAAAGGCTTATGACAAAGTCAAGTGGCCCTTTCTTCAACAGACTCTCAGAATGAAAGGATTTTCTGCAGAGTGGCGCGCTTTGGTCCATAGCTTCGTTTCTGGAGGTAGTGTTGCCATTAAGGTCAATGATGACGTTGGACACTATTTCCAAACGGGAAAGGGATTGTGACAAGGTGACTCGATATCGCCCATGCTATTCAATATAGTGGCAGATATGCCAGCGGTCATGATTGAGCGTGCCAAGTTTGATGGCCAAATTGATGGGGTAGTAAATCATCTAGTCGATGGTGGTCTCTCTATACTTGAATATGCGGACGATACGATTCTCTTTATGGATCATGACCTCGAGAAAGCGAGAAATATGAAACTGATTTTATCAGCATTCGAGCAACTCTCGGGTCTTAAGATCATTTATCATAAAAGTGAATTATTTTGCTTTGGCGACGCTCAAGACGAGGCCCACTTGTACGATGAACTGTTCGGATGCGAGTTGGGCCAGTTTCAGATCACATATCTGGGGATGCCGATACATTATTGGAGACTCACAAATGCCGAATGGAAACATGTCGAGGAGAGACTGCAAAAAAGACTTAGCAGTTGGAAAGGTAAACTGTTGTCTCTGTGTGGAAGATTGGTCCTCATAAATTCAGTACTAAGTAATATGGTACTATATATGGTTTTCTTCTTCCAGTTGCCAAAAGGAGTCTTACATAGATTGGATTATTTCCGGTCAAGATTCTTTTGGCAAGGAGATAGCAAGATAAAGAAATATCGACTAGCCAAATGGAGTGTGGTTTGTCGTCCCAAAGACCAAGGCGGGTTGGGCATTCATGACCTTGAGGTTAAAAATAGGGCCCTCCTCGGCAAATGGTTGTTTAAATTGTTGGGAACGTAGCATGAAATTTCAAAAAAATTCTACGATCACGCAAGATCTAGCTAGGAGATGCATAGCAATGAGAAGGGGAGAGTGAAGGAAATATGCCCTAGAGGCAATAATAAAGTTATTATTTATTTCCTTATTTTATGATAAATGTTTATTATTCATGCTAGAATTGTATTAACCCGAAACATAATACATGTGTGAATACATAGACAAACATCGTGTCACTAGTATGCCTCTACTTGACTAGCTCATTGATCAAAGATGGTTAAGTTTCCTAACCATAGACATGAGTTGTTATTTGATCAATGGGATAACATCATTAGGAGAATGACGAGATTGACTTCACCCATTCCGTTAGCTTAGCACTTGATCGTTTGTTTACTGCTATTGCTTTCTTCATGACTTATACATGTTCTTATGACTATGAGATTATGCAACTCCCGAATACCGGAGGAACACTTTGTGTGCTACCAAACGTCACAACATAACTGGGTGATTATAAAGGTTCTCTACAGGTGTCTCCGATGGTACTTGTTGAGTTGGCATAGATCAAGATTAGGATTTGTCACTCTGATTGTCGGAGAGGTATCTCTGGGCCCTCTCGGTAATACACATCACTATAAGCCTTGCAAGCATGATAACTAATGAGTTAGTTACGGGATGATGTATTATGGAACAAGTAAAGAGACTTGCCAGTAACGAGATTGAACTAGGTATTGGGATACCGACGATCGAATCTCGGGCAAGCAACATACCGATGACAAAGAGAACAACGTATAGTGTTGTGCGGTTTGGCCGATAAAGATCTTCGTAGAATATGTAGGAACTAATATGAGCATCCAAGTTCCACTATTGGTTATTGACCGGAGAAGTGTCTCGGTCATATCTACATAGGTCTCGAACCCGTAGGGTCCGCACACTTAAAGTTCTATGACGATTTGTATTATGAGTTATGTGATTTGATGTACCGAAGGTAGTTTGGAATTCCGTATGAGATCGGGGACATGACGAGGAGTCTCGAAATGGTCAAGACGTAAATATCGATATATTGGACGACTATATTCGGACATCGGAAAGGTTCCGAGTGATTCGGGTATTTTTCGGAGTACCGAGGAGTTACGGGAATACGGGGAAGTAGTATTGGGCCTTAATGGGCCTTAGTGGGAAGGAGAGGCAGCGGCCAGGAGGTGGCGCGCGCCCCTCCCAAGCCCAGTCCGAATTGGACAAAGGGTTTGGGGCGCGGCCCCCCTCTCCCTTCCTTCTCCACTCCCCTCCTTTCCCCTTTTCCTAATTGGACTAGAAAAGGAGGAAACCTACTCCTACTAGGAGTAGGAATCCTACTCCCTTGGCGCGCCCCTCCTAGGGCCGGCCTCCTCCTCCCTTGCTCCTTTATATACGGGGGCAGGGGGCACCCCAAGACACACAAGTTGATCATTGAGATCTCTCCAACCGTGTGCGGTGCCCCCCTCCACCATAATCCACCTCGATCATACTGTAGCGGTGTTTAGGCGAAGCCCTGCTGCGGTAGCTTCATCAACATCGTCATCACGCCCTCGTGCTAACGAAACTCTTCTCCGAGCTCTATTGGATCATGAGTTCGCGGGACGTCACCGAGCTGAACGTGTGCTGAACGCGGAGGTGCCGTACATTCGGTGCCGAGGATCGGTCGTTCGTGAAGACATACGACTACATCAACCGCGTTGTAATAACGCTTCTGCTTAACGGTCTACGAGGTTACGTGGACGACACTCTCCCTTCTCGTTGCTATGCATCACCATGATCTTGCGTGTGCGTAGGAAAATTTTGAAATTACTATGTTCCCCTACAGTGGCATCCGAGCCTAGTTTTATGCGTAGATGTTATATGCACGAGTAGAACACAAGTGAGTTGTGGGCGATACAAGTCATACTGCTTACCAGCATGTCATACTTTGGTTCGGTGGTATTGTTGGATGAAGCGGCCCAGACCGACATTACGCGTACGCTTACGCGAGACTGGTCCTACCGACGTGCTTTACACATAGGTGGCTGGCGGGTGTCAGTTTCTCCAACTTTAGTTGAACCGAGTGTGGCTACGCCCTGTCCTGGAGAAGGTTAAAACAGCACCAACTTGACGAACTATCGTTGTGGTTTTGATGCGTAGGTAAGAATGGTTCTTGCTCAGCCTGTAGCAGCCACGTAAAACTTGCAACAACAAAGTAGAGGACGTCTAACTTGTTTTTGCAGGGCATGTTGTGATGTGATATGGTCAAGACATGATGCTATATTTATTGTATGAGATGATCATGTTTTGTAACGGAGTTATCGACAACTGGCAGGAGCCATATGGTTGTCGCTTTATTGTATGCAATGCAATCACCCTGTAATTGCTTTACTTTATCACTAAGCGGTAGCGATAGTCGTAGAAGCAATAGTTGGCGAGACAACAACGATGCTACGATGGAGATCAAGGTGTCGCGCCGGTGACGATGGTGATCATGACGGTGCTTCGGAGATGGAGATCACAAGCACAAGATGATGATGGCCATATCATATCACTTATATTGATTGCATGTGATGTTTATCCTTTATGCATCTTATTCTGCTTTGTTTGACGGTAGCATTATAAGATGATCTCTCACTAAATTTCAAGATAAAAGTGTTCTCCCTAAGTATGCACCGTTGCCAAAGTTCGTCGTGCCGAGACACCACGTGATGATCGGGTGTGATAAGCTCTGCGTCCATCTACAACGGGTGCAAGCCAGTTTTGCACATGCAGAATACTCGGGTTAAACTTGACGAGCCTAGCATATGCAGATATGGCCTCGGAACACTGAGACCGAAAGGTCGAGCGTGCATCATATAGTAGATATGATCAACATAGTGATGTTCACCATTGAAAACTACTCCATTTCACGTGATGATCGGTTATGGTTTAGTTGATTTGGATCACGTGATCACTTAGATGATTAGAGGGATGCCTATCTAAGTGGGAGTTCTTAAGTAATATGATTAATTGAACTTTAATTTATCATGAACTTAGTCCTGGTAGTATTAGCATATCTATGTTGTAGATCAATAGCTCGCGTTTAGCTCCCCTGTTTTATTTTTTGATATGTTCCTAGAGAAAACTAAATTGAAAGATGTTAGTAGCAATGATGCGGATTGGATCCGTGATCTGAGGATTATCCTCATTGCTGCACAGAAGAATTATGTCCTTGATGCACCGCTAGGTGACAGACCTATTGCAGGAGCAGATGCAGACGTCATGAACGTTTGGCTAGCTCAATATGATGACTACTTGACAGTTTAGTGCACCATGCTTAACATCTTAGAATCGGGACTTCAAAGACATTTTGAACATCATGGATCATATGAGATGTTCCAAGAGTTGAAGTTAATATTTCAAGCAAATACCCGAGTTGAGAGATATGAAGTCTCCAACAAGTTCTATAGCTAAAAGATGGAGGAGAATAGCTCAAGAAGTGAGCATGTGTTCAGATTGTCTGGGTACTACAATCGCTTGAATCAAGTGGGAGTTAATCTTCCAAATAAAATAGTGATTGACAGAATTCTCTAGTCACAATCACCAAGTTAGTAGAACTTCGTGATGAACTATAGTGTGCAAGGGATGACGTAAACAATTCCCGAGCTTTTCATGATGATGAAATCGATGAAGGTAGAAATCAAGAAAGAGCATCAAGTGTTGATGATTAACAAGACCACTAGTTTCAAGAAAAGGGTAAAGGGAAAGAAAGGGAACTTCAAGAAGAACGGCAAGCAAGTTGCTGCTCAAGTGAAGAAGCCCAAGTCTGGACCTAAGCCTGAGACTAAGTGCTTCTACTGCAAAGGGACTGGTCACTGGAAACGAAAATGCCCCGAATATTTAGTGGATAAGAAGGATGGCAAAGTGAACAAAGGTATATTTGATATACAGGTTATTGATGTGTACCTTACTAGTATTTATAGTAGCCCCTGGGTATTTGATACTTGTTCGGTTGCTAAAAATTAGTAACTCGAAACAGGAGTTACACAATAAATAGAGACTAGTTAAGGGTGAAGTGATGATTTGTGTTGGAAGTGGTTCCAAGATTGATATGATCATCATCGCACACTCCCTATACTTTCGGAATTAGTGTTAAACCTAAATAAATGTTATTTGGCGTTTGCGTTGAGCATGAATATGATTTGATCATGTTTATTGCAATATGGTTATTCATTTAAAATCAAAGAATAATTGTTGTTCTGTTTACATGAATAAAACCTTCTATGGTTATACAACCAATGAAATTGGTTTGTTGGATCTCGATCGTAGTGATACACATATTCATAATATTGAAGCCAAAAGATGCAAAGTTAATAATGATAGTTCAACTTATTTGTGGCACTGCCGTTTGGGTCATATTGGTATAAAGCGCATGAAGAAACTCCATGCTGATGGGCTTTTGGAATCACTTGATTATGAATCAGTTGATTTTTGCAACCATGCCTCATGGGCAAGATGACTAATACTCCGTTCTCCGGAACAATAGGGCGAGCAATAAACTTGTTGGAAATAATACATACTGATGTATGCAGTCCAATGAGTGTTGAGGCTCGCGGCGGGTATCGTTATTTTCTGACCTTCACAGATGATTTGAGCAGATATGGGTATATCTACTTGATGAAACATAAGTCTAAAACATTTGAAAAGTTCAAAGAATTTCAGAGTGAAGTGGAAAATCATCATAACAAGAAAATAAAGTTTCTACGATCTGATCGCAGAGGCGAATATTTGAGTTATGAGTTTGGCCTTCAATTAAAACAATGTGGAATAGTTTCACAAACTCATGCCACCTGGAACACCACAATGTAATGGTGTGCCCGAACGTCATAACCGTACTTTATTTGATATAGTGCAATCTATGATGTCTCTTACCGATTTACCACTATCGTTTTGGGGTTATGCATTAGAGACAGCTGCATTCACATTAAAAAGGGCACCATCTAAATCCGTTGAGACGACACCGTATGAACTGTGGTTTAGCAAGAAACCTAAGCTATCGTTTCTTGAAGTTTGGGGTTGCGATGCTTATGTGAAAAAGTTTCATCTTAATAAGCTCAAACCCAAGTCGGAGAAGTGTGTCTTCATAGGATACCCAAAAGTAACTGTTGGGTACACCTTCTATCACAGATCCGAAGGCAAGATATTTGTTGCTGAGAATGGATCCTTTCTAGAGAAGGAGTTTCTCTTGAAATAAGTGAGTGGGAGGAAAGTAGAACTTGATAAGGTAATTGTGCCTGCTCCCTTATTGGAAAGTAGTTCATCACAGAAATCTGTTCCTGTGACTACTACACCAATTAGTGAGGAAGCTAATGATGATGATCATATAACTTCAGATCAAGTTACTACCGAACCTCGTAGGTAAACCAGAGTGAGATCCGCACCAGAGTGGTACGGTAATCCTGCTCTGGAGGTCATGTTAATTGACCATGACGAACCTATGAACTATGAGAAAGCGATGATGAGCCCAGATTCCGCGAAATGGCTTGAGGCCATGAAATCTGAGATGGGATCCATGTATGAGAACAAAGTGTGGACTTTGGTTGACTTACCCGATGATCAGCAAGACATATAAAATAAATGGATCTTCAAGAGGAAGACGGACGCTGATAGTAGTGTTACTATCTACAAAGCTAGACTTGTCGAAAAAGGTTTTGACAAAGTTCAAGGTGTTGACTACGATGAGATTTTCTCACTCGTAGCGATGCTTAAGTCTGTCCTAATCATGTTAGCAAATTGCCACATTTTATGAAATCTAGCAAATGGATGTCAAAACTACATTCCTTAATGGATTTCTTAAAGAAGAGTTGTATATGATGCAACCAGAAGGTTTTGTCGATCCTAAAAGGTGCTAACAAAATGTGCAAGCTCCATCGATCCATCTATGGACTGGTGCAAGAATCTCAGAGTTGGAATATACGCTTTGATGAGTTGATCAAAGCATATAGTTTTATACAGTCTTGTGGTGAAGCCTCTAATTACAAGAAAGTGAGTGGGAGCACTACAACATTTCTGATAAGTATATGTGAATGATATATTGTTGATCGGAAATAATGTAGAATTATTCTGCAAAGCATAAAGGAGTGTTTTAAAGGAGTTTTTCAAAGAAATACCTCGGTGAAGCTGCTTACATATTGAGCATCAAGATCTATGGAGATAGATCAAGACGCTTGATAAGTTTTTTCAATGAGTACATACCTTGACAAGATTTTGAAGTAGTTCAAAATGGAACAGTCAAAGAAAGAGTTCTTGCCTATGTTACAAGGTGTGAAATTGAGTAAGACTCAAAGCCCGACCACGGCAGAAGATAGAAAGAGAATGAAAGTCATTCCCTATGCCTCAGCCATAGGTTCTATAAAGTATGCCATGCTGTGTACCAGATCTATTGCATACCCTGTACTGTTTTTGGAAATGGAGTACAATAGTGATCTAGGAGTAGATCACTGGACAGCGGTCAAAAGTATCCTTAGTGGAATAAGGATATGTTTCTCGATTATGGAGGTGACAAAAGGTTCGTCGTAAAGAGTTACGTCGATTCAAGCTTTGACACCGATCTGGATGACTCTAAGTCTCGATCTAGATACATATTGAAATTGGGAGCAATTAGCTAGAGTAGCTCCATGCAGAGCATTGTTGACATAGAAATTTGCAAAATACATACAGATCTGAATATGGCAGACCCGTTGACTAAACTTCTATCACAAGCAAAACATGATCACACCTTAGTGCTCTTTGGGTGTTAATCACATAATGAAGTGAACTAGATTATTGACTCTAGTAAACCCTTTGGGTGTTGATCGCATGACGATGTGAACTATAGGTGTTAATCACATGGTGATGTAAACTATTGATGTTAAATCACATGGCGATGTGATCTAGATTATTGACTCTAGTGCAAGTGGGAGACTGAAGGAAATATGCCCTAGAGGCAATAATAAAGTTATTATTTATTTACTTATTTCATGATAAATGTTTATTATTCATGCTAGAATTGTATTAACCGGAAACATAATACATGTGTGAATATATAGACAAACATAGTGTCACTAGTATGCCTCTACTTGACTAGCTCATTGATCAAAGATGGTTAAGTTTCCTAACCATAGACATGAGATTTTATTTGATCAATGGGATCACATCATTAGGAGAATGATGTGATTGAATTGACCCGTTCCGTTAGCTTAGCACTTGATCGTTTGTTTACCGCTATTGCTTTCTTCATGACTTATACATGTTCTTATGACTATGAGATTATGCAACTCCCAAATACCGGAGGAACACTTTGTGTGCTACCAAACGTCACAACGTAACTGGGTGATTATAAAGGTGCTCTACAGGTGTCTCCGATGGTACTTGTTGAGTTGTCATAGATCAAGATTAGGATTTGTCACTCTGATTGTTGGAGAGGTATCTCTGGGCCCTCTCGGTAATACACATCACTATAAGCCTTGCAAGCATGATAACTAATGAGTTAGTTACGGGATGATGTATTATAGAACGAGTAAAGAGACTTGCCGGTAACGAGATTGAACTAGGTATTGGGATACCGATGATTGAATCTCGGGCAAGTAACATACCGATGACAAAGAGAACAACGTATAGTGTTGTGCGGTTTGGCCGATAAAGATCTTCACAGAATATGTAGGAACCAATATGAGCATCCAGGTTCCGCTATTGGTTATTGACCGGAGAAGTGTCCCGGTCATGTCTACATAGTTCTCGAGCCCATAGGGTCCGCACACTTAAAGTTCTGTGACGATTTGTATTATGAGTTATATGATTTGATGTACCGAAGGTAGTTTGGAGTCCCGGATGAGATCGGAGACATGACGAGGAGTATCGAAATGGTCGAGACGTAAAGATCGATATATTGGACGACTATATTCGGACATCGAAAAGGTTCCGAGTGATTCGGGTATTTTTCGGAGTACCGGGGAGTTATGGGAATACGGGGAAGTAGTATTGGGCCTTAATGGGCCTTAGTGGGAAGGAGAGGCAGCAGCCAGGAGGTGGCGCGTGCCCCTCCCAAGCCCAGTCTGAATTGGACAAAGGGTTTGAGGCGCGACCCCCCTCTCCCTTCCTTCTCCACTCCCCTCATTTCCCCCTTCTCCTAGTTGGACTAGGAAAAGAGGAAACCTACTCCTACTAGGAGTAGGAATCCTACTCCCTTGGCGCGCCCCTCCTATGGCCGGCCTCCTCCTCCCTTGCTCCTTTATATACGGGGGCAGGGGGCACCCCAAGACACACAAGTTGATCATTGAGATCTCTCCAGCCGTGTGTGGTGCCCCCCTCCACCATAATCCACCTCGATCATACTGTAGTGGTGTTTAGGCGAAGCCCTGCTGCGGTAGCTTCATCAACATCGTCACCACGCCGTCGTGCTAACGAAAATCATCCCCGAGCTCTACTAGATCGTGAGTTCGCGGGATGTCACCGAGCTGAACGTGTGTTGAATGCGGAGGTGTCGTACGTTCGGTGCGGAGGATCGGTCGATCGTGAAGACGTACGACTACATCAACCGCATTGTAATAACGCTTCCGCTTAACGGTCTACGAGGGTACGTGGACGACACTCTCCCCTCGTTGCTATGCATCACCATGATCTTGCGTGTGCGTAGGAAAATTTTGAAATTACTACGTTCCCCTACAGAGAGTGTGTCCACGTACCCTCGTAGACCGAAAGCGGAAGCATTAGGTTAACGCAGTTGATGTAGTCAGACGTCTTCACGATCCAACCGATCTTAGTATCGAACGTACGCACCTCCGAGTTCAGCACACGTTCAGCTCGATGATGTCCCTCAAACTCTTGATCCAATAGAGGGTCGATGGAGAGTTCCGTCAGCACGACAGTGTGGTGACGGTGATGGTGATGTGATCCGCACAGGGCTTCGCCTAAGCACTATGACGCTATGACCGGAGGAGTAAATTGTGGAGGGGGAACCACACACAGCTAAGAGAACTATTGGTGTGCCTTTGGGGTGCCCCCCGCCCCCGTATATAAAGGAGGGGAGGGGAGGCCGGCCGGCCCTAGGGGCGCACCAAGTGGGGGGAGTCCCACTAGGACTCCTAGTCCTAGTCGGCTCCCCCTTCCTTCCAACGGAGAGGGGGAAAGGGGAAAGAGGGGGAGAAGGAGAAGGAAAGGGGGCCCGTGCCCCCACCCCTTGTCCAATTCAGACTGTATGGGGGCGCCACCTCCTGTGGCCTACCTCCTCCTCTCCACTATGGCCCATAAGGCCCATTAACTTTCCCGGGGGGTTCCGGTAACCTCCCAGTACTCCGAAAAATCCCCAAACCTCTTCGGAACCATTTCGGTGTCTGTACGTAACCTTCCAATATATGAATCTTTACCTCTCGACCATTTTGAGACTCCTCGTCATGTCCGTGATCTCATATGAGACTCTGAACAAACTTCGGTCACCAAAACACACAACTCATAATATAAATCGTCATCGAACGTTAAGCGTGCGGACCCTACGGGTTTGAGAACTATGTAGACATGACCGAGACACATCTCCGATTAATAACCAACAACAGACCAGGATGCTCATATTTGTTCCTACATATTCTACGAAGATCTTTATCGGTCAAACCGCAACAACAACATACGTTATTCCCTTTGTCATCGGTATGTTACTTGCCCGAGATTCGATCGTCGGTATCCTCATACCTAGTTCAATCTCGTTATCGACAAGTCTCGTTACTCGTTCTGTAATGCATCATCCCGCAACTAACTCTTTAGTTACATTGCTTGCAAGGCTTATAGTGATGTGCTTTACCGAGAGGGCCCAGAGACACCTCTCCGATACTCGGAGTGACAAATTCTAATCTTGATCTATGCCAACCCAACAAACACCTTCGGAGACACTTGTAGATCATCTTTATAATCACCCAGTTACGTTGTGACGTTTGATAGCACACAAGGTGTTCCTCCGGTATTCAGGAGTCGCATAATCTCATAGTCAGAGGAATATGTATAAGTCATGAAGAAAGCAATAGCAATAGAACTTAACGATCATTATTCTAAGCTAACGGATGGGTATTGTCCATCACATCATTCTCTAATGATGTGATCCCGGTCATCAAATGACAACACATGTCTGTGGTCAGGAAACTTAACCATCTTTGATTAACGAGCTAGTCAAGTAGAGACATACTAGGGACACTCTGTTTTGTCTATGTATTCACACATGTACTAAGTTCCCGGTTAATACAATTCTAGCATGAATAATAAACATTTATCATGATATAAGGAAATATAAATAAAAATTTAGTATTGCCTCTAGGGCATATTTCAATCAATCTCCCACTTGCACTAGAGTCAATAATCTAGATTGCATAGTAATGATTCTAATACCCATGGAGTCTTGGTGCTGATCATGTTTTGCTCGTGGAAGAGGCTTAGTCAACGAGTCTGTGACATTCAAATTCGTATGTATTTTGCAAATCTCTATGTCTCCCTCCTTGACTTGATCGCGGATGGAATTGAAGTGTCGCTTGATGTGTTTGGTTCTCTTGTGAAATTTGGATTCCTTTGCCAAGGCAATTGCTCTAGTATTGTCACAAAAGATTTTCATTGGACCTGATGCACTAGGTATTACACCTAGATCGGAGATGAACTGCTTCATCCAGACTCCTTCATTTGCTGCTTCTAAAGCAGCTATGTACTCCGCTCGTAGATCACGCCACGATGCTCTGCTTGGAACTGCACCAACTTACAGCTCCACCATTCAATATAAATACGTATCCAGTTTGCGACTTTGAGTCATCCGGATCAGTGTCAAAGCTTGCATCGACGTAACCATTTACGACAAGCTCTTTGCACCTCCATAAACGAGAAACATATCCTTAGTCCTTTTCAGGTATTTCAGGATGTACTTCATCGCTGTCTAGTGATCCACTCCTGGATTACTTTGGTACCTCCCTACTAAACTTATAGCAAAGCACACATCAGGTCTGGTACACAGCATTGCATACATGATAGAACCTATGGCCGAGGCATAGGGAATGACTTTCATTTTCTCTCTATCTCTGCAGTGGTCTGATAACCCACAAGTATAGGGGATCGCAACAGTTTTCGAGGGTAGAGTATTCAACCCAAATTTATTGATTCGACACAAGGGGAGCCAAAGAATATTCTCAAGTATTAGCAGCTGAGTTGTCAATTCAACCACACCTGGAAACTTAGTATCTGCAGCAAAGTATTTAGTAGCAAAGTAATATGATAGTAGTGATAACGGTAACAAAAGGTAACAATAGTAAAAGTAATGTTTTTGGTATTTTGTAGTGATGATAGCAATAGCAACGGAAAAGTAAATAAGCAAAGAACAATATATGGAAAGCTCGTAGGCAATGGATCGGTGATGGAGAATTATGCCAGATGCGGTTCATCATGTAACAGTCATAACCTAGGGTGACACAGAACTAGCTCCAGTTCATTGATATAATGTAGGCATGTATTCCGAATATAGTCATACATGCTTATGGGAAAGAACTTGCATGACATCTTTTGTCCTACCCTCCCGTGGCAGCGGGGTCCTTACGGAAACTAAGGGATATTAAGGCCTCCTTTTAATAGAGAACCGGAACAAAGCATTAACACATAGTGAATACATGAACTCCTCAAACTACGGTCATCACCGGTAAGTATCCCGATTATTGTCACCTCGGGGTTAACAGATCATAACACATAATAGGTGACTATAGACTTGCAAGATAGGATCAAGAACTCTCATATATTGATGAAAACATAATAGGTTCAGATCTGAAATCATGGCACTCGGGCCCTAGTGACAAGCATTAAGCATAGCAAAGTCATAGCAACATCAATCTCAGAACATAGTGGATACTAGGGATCAAACCCTAACAAAACTAACTCGATTACATGATAGATCCCATCCAACCCATCACCGTCCAGCAAGCCTACGATGGAATTACTCACGCACGGCGGTGAGCATCATGAAATTGGTGATGGAGGATGGTTGATGATGACGATGGTGACAGATTCCCCTCTCCGGAGCCCCGAACGGACTCCAGATCAGCCCTCCCGAGAGGTTTTAGGGCTTGGCGGCGGCTCCGTATCGTAAAACGTGATGATTTCTTCTCTCTGATTTTTTTCTCCCCGAAACACAATATATGGAGTTGGGGTCAGAGAGGCAACATGGGGCCCACGAGGTAGGGGGGCACCCTAGGGGGCAGGCGCGCCCTCCACCCTCGTGGAGAGGTGGTGGGCCCCCTGGCCTTCATCTTTTGCAGGTATTTTTCATATTTTCTGAAAAGTTGCTCCGTGAAGTTTCAGGTCATTCCGAGAACGTTTGTTTCTACACATAAATAACACCATGGTAATTCTGCTGAAAACAACGTCAGTCCGGGTTAGTTCCATTCAAATCATGCAAGTTAGAGTCCAAAACAAGGGCAAAAGTGTTTGGAAAAGTAGATACGACGGAAACATATCAACTCCCCCAAGCTTAAACCTTTGCTTGTCCTCAAGCAATTCAGTTGACAAACTGAAAGTGATAAAGAAAAACTTTTACAAACTCTGTTTGCTCTTGTTGTTGTAAATATGTAAAGCCAGCATTCAAGTTTTCAGCAAAGATTATAACTAACCACATTCACAATAACGCATAGGTCTCAAGTTTACTCATATCAATAGCATAATCAACTAGCGAGCCATAATAATAAATCTCGGATGACGACACTTTCTCAAAACAATCATAATATGATATAACAAGATGGTATCCCGCTTGCCCTTTTTGAGACCGCAAAACATAAATGCAGAGCAGCTTTAAAGACCAAGGACTGACTAGACATTGTAATTCATGGTAAAAGAGATCCAGTCAAGTCATACTCAATGTAAACTAACGGTAATGAATGCAAATGACAGCGGTGCTCTCCAACTGGTGCTTTTTAATAAGAGGATGATGACTCAGCATAAAAGTAAATAGATAGGCCCTTCGTAGAGGGAAGCAGGGATTTGTAGAGGTGCCAGAGCTCGGTTTTGAAATAGAGGTAAATTATATTTTGAGCGGTATACTTTCATTGTCAACATAACAACCAAGAGATGGCGATATCTTCCATGCTACACACATTATAGGCGGTTCCCAAACAGAATGGTAAAGTTTATACTCCCCCTTCCACCAACAAGCATCAATCCATGGCTTGCTCGAAACAACGAGTGCCTCCAACTAACAAGAGTCCCAGGGGGAGTTTTGTTTGCAATTATTTTGATTTAGTTTGCAGAAAGCATGGTACTGGGCATCCCGGTGACCAGCCATTTATCTCGTGAGTGAGGAGCGGAGTCCACTCCTCTTGAGAATAACCCGCCTAACATGGAAGATACAGACAGCCTAGTTGATACATAAGCTATTCGAGCATACAAAACAGGATAATTATTTGAAGGTTTAGAGTTTGGCACATACAAATTTACTTGGAACGGCAGGTAGATACCGTATATAGGTAGGTATAGTGGACTCATGTGGAATAACTTTGGGGTTTAAGGGATTGGATGCACAAGCAGTATTCCTGCTTAGTATAGGTGAAAGCTAGCAAAAGACTGGGAAGCGACCAACTAGAGAGCGACAACAGTCATGAACATGCATTAAAATTAATCAACACCGAATGCAAGCATGAGTAGGATATAATCCACCATGAACATAAATATCGTGAAGGCTATGTTGATTTTGTTTCAACTACATGCGTGAACATGCGCCAAGTCAAGTCACTTAAATCATTCAGAGGAGGATACCACCCTATCATACCACATCATAACTATCTCAATAGCATGTTGGCACGCAAGGTAAACCATTATAACTCATAGCTAATCAAGCATGGCACAAGAAACTATGATCTCTAATTGTCATTGCAAACATGTTTATTCATAATATGCTGAATCAGGAATGATGAACTAATCATATTTACAAAAACAAAAGAGGTTGAGTTCATACCAGCTTTTCTCATCTCAGCCAGTCCACCATATATCATCATAATTGCCTTTCACTTGCACGATCGAATGATGTGAATAATAATAATAGTGTACGTGCATTGGACTAAGTTGGAATCTGAGGCATTCAATAAACGGGAGAAGACAAGGCAATATGGGCTCTTTTGTTAGATAAACAATAATGCATATAAGAGCCACTTCAACAATTTAATCATGGTCTTCTCCTATCGACCCCCAAAGAAAAGAAAAGAAATAAAACTATTTACACGGGAAAGCTCCCAACAAGCAAAAGAAGAACAAGAAATCTTTTTGGGTTTTCTTTCTAATTACTACTACAAGCATGGAAATTAAACTGATTAAAAGCTACAACTAATTTTTTGGTTTTTCTTAAGGTTTATTAAACACACAAGAAGAAAGCATAAAAAGGAAAATAAACTAGCATGGATGATACAATGAAAAAGTATGAGCACCGACATCTAGCAATGAGTGTGTGAACATAAATGTAATGTCGGTGGGAAATACGTACTCCCCCAAGCTTAGGCTTTTGGCCTAAGTTGGTCTATGGCCACGGTTGGCCTGGAGGATATCCATAATAGTAGCTGGGGTCGTACTGCGATGCAGCGGCTATCACCTGCTGAGCTGCAGCGTGGCGACGAGCGGCCTCCTCTCTCCTCTCGTACTCATCTGCCTCCTCTCTGGTAATAGTATATCTTCCTCTTGCTTGATAATCAAAGAAGGTAGGAGCAGGGAGAGTAATATGGGCAGCATGGCGTCTGTCAAAGATAGTCGATACTGGAGAGGTGATTCGTTCCTCACGACAAACTGGTGGTGAACCATAGCATTAAAATCTAGATAAGCAGGAGGTAATTCAATATCATCTTCGCGTATGGCTACACCAAGAAAATTAGCTATGCGGGTTGCATAAATTCCACCAAAGAAATCTCCATTAAATCTATTAAGATGCAACCTACATGCAACAATGGCTCCCAAATTATAAGATTTGTCTCCTAACACAGCACTCCGAAGAATACTGAGGTCAGGGACACACATGTGACATGCCTCGTCTTTACCATTAATGCATCTACCTATGAAGAGAGCAAAATAATGTATAACTGGAAAGTGAATGCTCCCTATGGTAGCTTGTGTTATACCTCTAGATTCTCCCATAGTTATACTAGCAAGAAAATCTCTAAATTCAGATTTGCGAGGATCCCTTATACTACCCCATTGTGGAAGTTTGCAAGTAGTGGTAAAATCCTCTAAGTCCATGGTGTAAGAATTATCATAAAGATCAAATAGGACAGTTGGAGAACTATGTGAAGTTGAAAATTCAAACCTCCTCACAAAGGTACTGGTGAGGTTGTGATACTGACTGCACTTCTCTTCTTCGAAGCTCGCAAGATCAGCGTTACGCAAATATGCGTTGAATTCTTCCTTAATTCCCGCTTGATCCATAAAGTTCTCAGAAGGCTCACAAGGACGCACTGGAGCGTCTCTTGGTGGCTCGTCATCAGCATCACGCATTGCAAGCCTGGGTCCTTGCTTCCTTGAAGAACCACCTTGGAACATTTTCCTAATCATATTTCTTCCTCTGAAAAATTCTGAATTTTTTTAGTAACTTCAAAATAAAAGTAAACCAAACTCAATAATATTGATAGCAACTACTCCTACAAGTGCCTAGGGCCTATATCATGCATCAAAACTACTTGAAACCATACAAATTTGACATGCAAGCTCAAGAACAGGGTCACCTAAGCAGCAAAAATTTGCAAATGAATAAAGCACTAGAAAAAAAACTAATTGGACCAATGGAGGAGTCACATACCAAGGAATAATCTCCCCAAGCAGTTTTGGTGCTTTGAGTAAGGAGATCGAAAATGACAGCAAAACGAGCTTGGACTCGGGTTTGAGCTGGTTATTCGTGTTTGTGGGAGGAAGAAGAAGTGTATGGGTGAAATGATAAGTGGAGGAGGGCCACCATGGGCCCATGAGGTAGGGGGCGCGCCCAGGGGGGTAGGGCGCGCCCTCCACCCTCGTGGGCAGGTGGTTGACCCCCCTGCTGTGTTCTTAGTGCCAAATATTCTCAAATATTCTAGAAAAAAATCATATTTAATTTTCAAGGCATTTGGATAACTTTTATTTTCGAGGTATTTTTATATTACACGGATAATCAGATAACAGACAGAAAATATTTATTTTTATTTTATTTAATATAAATAACAGAAAGTAAAAGTGGGGTACAGAAGGTTGTGCCTTCTAGTTTCATCCATCTCATGACCATCAAAAGGAATCCACTAACAAGGTTGATCAAGTCTTGTTAACGAACTCATTCCGAATAACATGGAACCGGAGAAATTTCGAATAACACTATGTTACCTCAACGGGGATATGCACATCCCCAATAATAAGAATATCATATTTCTTCTTGACAGTAGGAAGAGGAAATTCAAAACCTCCAAATATAATGGATGGAATTTTTCCAATAGAGTTGATACTATGAACTTGAGGTTGTTTCCACGGAAAGTGTACCGTATGCTCATTACCATTTACATGAAAAGTGACATTGCCTTTAGTGCAATCAATAACAGCCCCTGCCATATTCAAAAAGGGTCTTCCAAGAATAATAGACATGCTATCGTCCTCGGGAATATCAAGAATAACAAAGTCCATTAAAATAGTAACGTTTGCAACTACAACAGGCACATCCTCACAAATACTGACAGGTATAGCAGTTGATTTATCAGCCATTTGCGAAGATATTTCAGTAGGTGTCAACTTATTCAAATCAAGTCTATGATATAAGGAGAGAGGCATAACACTAACACCGGCTCCAAGATCACATAAAGCAGTTTTAACATAGTTTCTTTTAATGGAGCATGGTATAGTTGGTACACCGGGATCTCCAAGTTTCTTTGGTATTCCACCCTTAAAAGTGTAATTAGCAAGCATGGTGGAAATTTCAGCTTCCGGTATCTTTCTTTTATTTGTAATAATATCTTTCATGTACTTAGCATAAGGATTGGTTTTGAGCATATCAGTTAATCGCATACGCAAAAAGATAGGTCTAATCATTTCAGCAAAGCGCTCAAAATCCTCATCATCCTTTTTCTTGGATGGTTTGGGAGGAAATGGCATGGGTTTCTGAACCCATGGTTCTCTTTCTTTACCATGTTCCCTAGAAACAAAGTCTTTCTTATCATAACGTTGATTCTTTGATTGTGGGTTATCAAGATCAACAGCAGGTTCAATTTCTATGTCATTATCATTACTAGGGTGAGCATCATTATGAACATTATCATTAACATTATCACTAGTTTCAGGTTCATTACCAGATTGTGTTTCAGCATCAGAAATAGAAATATCATTTGGATTCTCAGGTGTTTCAACAATAGGCTCACTAGAAGCATGCAAAGTCCTATTGAGGGAGTCCTGGATTAGGGGGTCTCCGGACAGCCGGACTATATCCTTTGGCCGGACTTTTGGACTATGAAGATATAAGATTGAAGACTTTGTCCCGTGTCCGGATGGGACTCTACTTGGCGTGGAAGGCAAGCTAGGCAATACGGATATGCATATATCCTCCTTTGTAACCGACCTTGTGTAACCCTAGCCCCCTCCGGTGTCTATATAAACCGAAGGGTTTTAGTCCATAGGACAACATACAATCATACCATAGGCTAGCTTCTAGGGTTTAGCCTATTCGATCTCATGGTAGATCAACTCTTGTACTACTCATATTATCAAGAATAAATCAAGCAGGACATAGGGTTTTACCTCCATCAAGAGGGCCCGAACCTGGGTAAAACATCGTGTCCCCAGCCTCCTGTTACCATCCGCCTTAGACGCACAGTTCGGGACCCCCTACCCGAGATCCGCCGGTTTTGACACCGACATTGGTGCTTTGATTGAGAGTTCCTCTGTGTCGTCGTCATTAGGCTGGATGGCTCCTTCGATCATCGATAGCGATGCATTCTAGGGTGAGACTTTTCTCCCCGGACAGATCCTTGTATTCGTCGGCTTCATACTGCGGACCAACTCGCTTGGCTATCTAGAGCAGATCGAGAGTTATGCCCCTGGCCACCAAGTCAGGTTCAGAAGCTTAAACTACACGTCCGACATTCGCGGAGACTCGATCTTCTACGGATTCGAGCCCCTGCCAAGAGCGCCGCACGGTCACGATGAGCATGATTTAGCTCTACCATCGGACAGTGTTCATGCAACCGCTCCAACCCTCAATTCGGAGCCAATTGCACCATCCATGGACGGGTGGATAGACCCCACCACGGAGGACGCACTCTCATCGGTGATCAAGCCGAATATCGACCTTACCCTTCACGAGAGCCGTGACATCGAACTACCGGATTCTTCCCCGGCCACGGACTCCGAACCGCCTGCGCCCGTGCCTATCGGATCCAAGTGGGCGCCGAACATGGAGTTCACCTCCGCGGATATCTTTCAGCACTCGCCCTTCGGCGACATACTGAGCTCATTAAGGTCTCTCTCCCTGTCAGGAGAGTCCTGGCCGAACTATGTTCGGCAGGATTGGGACGCGGATGACGAAGAAATTCGCCGCCCACCCACCACCCACTTAGTAGCCACTGTCGACGATTTGACCGACATGCTCGACTTCGACTCCGAAGACATCGACGGTATGGACGACGATGCAGGAGACGAACAGGAACCAGTGCCCACAGGGCACTGGACGCCCACTTCATCATATGATGTATACATGGTGGACACACCCAAAGAAAACGACGGGGAGGAACGGAAGGACGCATCGAAGGGTTGTTCCCTTGAGAAGCAGTCAAAGCGGCGGCGTAAGCGCCACTCTAAATCCCGCCTCGGCAGAAACAACGATCATATAGACCCAGCGTTAGAGCAGGGTGAACCATCGCCTGACCACGGCAACACGGAGAATCAAACCGAACAACCCGACTCCGTCAAAGATAACAGTCCAGACGACATCACACCGGACAGGTGTCCGGAGCAACAGAATGCCCATCAAAGGCTTGTTGCCACCGTGAGGAGTCTGAAAAAGCAGAAGCAAAGGCTCAGGGCTGCACAAGACACACTCAGAATCAGATGGAGTGAAGTACTCAACACTGCAGCGAAGTACGGCGATAATTGCCACACCAAGAGCTACCCGAAGCGAAAGTTGCTACCTGAATTCGATGAGGAGGCCTTAGATCCCCCGCAATTGAAAAACAAAATGGACATCCGGTCGGACAAACGACCTCGTGGCCAACATAGAGCGGCAAACGAAGCCGCACATAAGCCAGTACGCGATCCACACGAGGGCTTGCATCAAAAGGACGGCGCAACCAGATCCATATACGGGCCACGCAAGCGCGCTCCAGTATGCAATGCAACACAACAAACCTTCGAACATCACGGCACACCCAAATACAGGGGTGCCGCACACCCCCTATGTTTCACCGATGAGGTGCTGGACCATGAATTTCCAGAGGGATTCAAACCCGTAAACATAGAGGTGTATGACGGAACGACAGACCCTAGGGTCTGGATTGAGGACTACATCCTCCATATCCATATGGCTCGAGGAGACGATCTCCATGCCATCAAGTACTTACCCCTCAAGCTCAAAGGGCCAGCTCGGCACTGGCTTAAAAGCCTCCCCGAAAACTCCATTGGAAGCTGGGAAGAGCTTGAAGACGCTTTTCGGGCAAATTTTCAAGGGACCTATGTCCGACCACCGGATGCAGACGATTTAAGTCATATAACTCAACAGCCTGGAGAGTCAGCCCGAAAGCTTTGGAACAGGTTCCTCACTAAAAAGAACCAAATAGTCGACTGTCCGGACGCCGAAGCCTTAGCAACTTTCAAGCACAGCGTTCAAGACGAATGGCTCGCGAGACACCTCAGCCAAGAAAAGCCGAGAACAATGGCAGCATTAACAAGCCTCATGACCCGCTTTTGCGCGGGCGAGGACAGCTGGTTAGCCCGGTGCAACACCAACGACCCAAGTACATCCGAAGTCAGGGATGAAAACGGGAAACCACGACGCAGCAAAAACAAGCGCCGAAGTAAAGAAGACAGCCCGAAGAGCACGGTGGTAAACACCGGATTTAGAAGCTCTAGGCCAGGTCAGCAAAAGCTCTCCAAAGGCACCAGAGACGAACTGTCCAGCCTAAACAAGATTCTGGACAAAATATGTTAGATCCACAGCACCCCCGATAAACCTGCAAATCATACCCATAGAGAATGTTGGGTCTTCAAGCAGTCCAGCAAGCTCAACGCCGAACACAAGGGGCAGGATACACCAAGCGAAGACGAGGACGAGCCTCGCAAGCAAAGCATTGGGGAACAAAAGAAATTCCTACCAGAAGTTAAAACAGTAAACGTGTTACACGTGACAAAGGGGAGAAACAAAGCGGCACTCCTAGAGACACATGTCCCAGGGCCTATCACAGCGGAGTTCTGCCACTGGTCGTCCCAACCGATCACCTTCGACCATCGGGATTACTTGGCAAGTATCTGGCGTGCAGGATGGGCTGCCTTGGTGTTAGACCCGATAATTGACGGATACCACTTCACACAAGTCCTGATGGACGGCGGTAGTAGTTTAAACCTGATATATCAGGACATAGTCCGCAAAATGGGGATAGACCCAACAAAAATTAGCCATAGCAATACTACCTTTAAAGGAGTAATGCCAGGCCCAGAATCCCATTGCACGGGCTCCCTACTACTAGAGGTTATATTCGGCTTCCCCGATAACTTCTGCAACAAAATTTTAACCTTCCACATCGCTCCGTTCCAAAGTGGCTATCAAGCACTACTCGGACGCAAAGCTTTCGCTCGCTTTAACGCAATACCGCATTACGCTTCCCTCATGCTTAAAATGCCCGGTCCACGTGGCATTATTACAGTAAATGGGAATATTGAGCGCTCCTTGCGCGCGGATGACCGCGCGGCTGCCTTGGCAGCCGCACACTAAACGGTCTCACCAACTAAAGCATCTGACAGGTCATTAAGACCACGGACACGGTTGGACGAGTCCGGTGCAGCTATATGTAATTGATACAGGTTTGATGGCTATACCCCTATTACAATACAAGGGGCTCAACGCGCGCGCACAAGTGGCAATCAGGCTCAACTTTACTCATTTTGAACTATATATTGTTTTAGTATAACTTACCTTTTGCACGGCAACTTTTCGACTAAGTTCCTCTCTTTTACAGATGACCATCATGCTACACCCGTCCAGGATACGGCACAATGGAGACACAGGCGCAGACGTGCAGCAGGGACCCGTTCCAAGGATTCTTTTTAGATTAAGACCCTGCATAAACCTTTTTTACTGTCTCTTGTTGATACACATCCCCGGATTCTCAGTACAATTGAGAAGGATGCTGACATATTGGCATGTGGCCACGTCAGAATATTGCACGTACCTGGACACCAGGGGCTTATTACAAAGGGCACTGCTTAAGCCCAGTTTCCACCATAAAGACCGAATACCTTAGGGAGTGTTCGGCGTCGCGAGTTTGGCCTTATATGCATCAGCTCCGAATCATGTCTTTGGTCAAATGTTGGGTTTGCCCGGCTCCTGTGTTTTGCTGCCTTACGTTCCGCTCTATCAGCTAAGGCGGCACCAGGAGAACTACTGCGATTGTGCCCTGGTTCATCCGGACGAGCACCTCAGTAGAGAAAGCCGAAAACTGACTGTCATGATATAGCGTAAGACTGGTCAACCACTCGGTGACCTAGTGGAATCTTCGGGATTCCTCCGCTTTAACGAAGGACCGTTTCCCGGCCAGGCATATACGCACCCCGAATTCGGATGAGTACGGAGCCACCAGGGGCTATATAGTAGCCCCACTGTCAAACTCCTCTAGCTAAGTGAAAGTGTTAAAGCATTATAATCCGGTTGCCTAGTTCGTTGCGCTATCACCTCCTTAATGGACCAAGACGTTGGATCAAGTGTGAACATGCGTCTTCTACGAACACCCCCGCATTATATGCGTGGGGGCTGAAGCCGACGATTGCAATCTTTCAGGTTATATACATATATACATAAACGACCGCACAGGAGGCATCATAGTACTTTCAGGCAAAAGTATAAATAAAACCTTGATAAATTCAATAAAACATTGTTTTTACAATGGGAATACATGTCACTCAAACATAATATTCTTCGAGCACTGAGCCTCTATCGAACGAGCGCCTTCAAGAACTTCTTCAAAGTAGTGCTCGGCAGCCACACGGCCTATGGCCGAACCTTGTGCCGCAACAGTGGTGGCATCCATCTCCGCCCAGTATGTTTTGACACGGGCAAGGGCCATCCGCGAGCCTTCTATGCACGCAGACCTCTTTACAGCATCTATGCGTGGCACAACGCCAAGGAACTGTTGCACTAAGCTAAAGTAGCTATTCGGCCTTGGCCCTCCTGGCCACAAATGATCCACAACGGACCTCATGGCCAGTCCGGATAATCTATGGAGCTCGGCCCAACCGGTCAATCGCTCATTCAGTAGAAGCGGACGGACTGGAGCGTGAAACTGTGACCAGAACAGCTTCTCCACTTCAGGACCTTTCTGATCCTTGAAGTACTCGACGGCATCAGCAGCGCTGGCAGCCAAATCCATGTACGCGTCCGCAGAACTCCATAGCCGGTCCACAGGAGCATACTTCGGATCTCCGAACTTAGTACGCAACAAGAAGGGCTTCCCAGACATGATATCTGCAGCTTGGTTCAGCTCCTCCTTCATCGCTCTAATTTTGGAGTGGGCTTCCTTGGCAGCCACCCAGGCCTTCTACAGATCCGTCGCTTTCGCCCGGTTTTCCTCTTCAAGAAGCCGGTACCGGTCAGCAGCATCTTTTAACTCCACGGCCATCTTGGCAATTTTTTCTTTGCTCTCACAATGTGCGGCTTGTTCGGCCCTTAACTCTTCGGCCGCCTATAAAGCGGCCGCATTGCTACTCCTTGCTTGCTCCTTGGCTCGGGAAAGCTCCGCCCGAAGGGTCTCCACGGTGGCCGCTCCATCTGCAGTCACAAACATATTAAAGATATTGGCATCAGGCCGCTCTTATTATGTGACAATCACCAGAAAAATCACTGACCCTGCGCCTCGTCAAGCCACTTGTTGACAAGCACGATGTCGGCATCTGCCGCATCCAGCTGCTGCTTTAGTTCGGCATACCCATGAGTCCGGCTAGCCACCGGAGCCTCCACCACCTGCACATAAAGGCAGTCTGGTTATTACCTGGGACTATGATCCTCTGTTTGCCGCCGTTTTCAACGACAACCAGAGTCTCAGGGGCTACTATCTACACAGGGCACATCTAAAAACATGCGGTACTTTCAAAAATGTACATCATTTCACGTACCTCAAAACCCGCCAGTAGACTAATAAAGGCTTCATGCAGCCCGCTTTCGGCGGACGAAATCCTTTCAATCACCGTACCCATCAATGTGCGGTGCTCTTCTGAGATAGCGGCTTTCTCCAGCAGATCCCTCCGTACGTCCGAACGCACACCAAACGGTGCCGGACTCTTTTGACTGCTCTCTTCGAGAGCCGGATACTAAGGACTCCGGGTGGCCATAGGATTACCTTCTGGCCTTGCCGGATTAGGAGAAGCCCTCCGCGACAACACCTCAGGGTCGCCCGCTTCGTAAGGCGGTGTAGCAAGGGGAGGCGTTTCACTCTCCATCATCTCCGGAAGAAGATCCCCCGAAGACGAGCTCAGCTGGGAAGGGCTAAGTTCCGAACTGCAAGATAAATGCTTCGATTATTTTCCTCAGAAATAGATCAAGATATTTTCGTTATTGGATACCCTTTTACTTACAGCTCGGTAGAGGGCTGATCCCCGTGCGGACATTGTGCGGCAAGAGTACCCTCCGAGGCAGGTCCCTCTGGCGGAGATTTCTTCTCCCGTTTGGAAACCTTAGTTTCCGGATCTTCAGAGGTAGACCTCTTCCTTTCCCGGGGAGAGAGAATGTCAGATTCTTCCCCTTGGTTATCCTCCCTCGCCCAGGCGCTCATTCCCTCAATTGGAATAGGTAGCGATGGAGGCCCGCTTTCCCCTCTTTATTCCCCGCCTTGATCTTTCTTTGAGGGCACTAGACAAGGTGCCGGCTCGAGTATCTTTTCCAGCACCGGATTGTCCAAGCCTTCAGGAAGGGAGGCCAAACATCGGATCATCTTCGCCTTTGTTATCCAGTCCTGGTCAAAGAGCGATTCTTCAAAATGATGTCATAATAAATAAAAGGACAGTGTGTTCAGCCATGGGATTACTTACTTGGGGAGAGGGGCGGTTGCAGCTCAGGCCCACGTCCTTGGTAGTGTCCAGACACTCTATTTGGGGCCCGAAGAACGATTTGTACATCTCCTCGTGCGTCATGCTGGGGAAATTTTGAATAGTGCGTGGTCCTTCCGAGTTGAATTCCCACATGCGGAGGGGCCGACGTTTGCAAGGCTGGACTCGACGAACCAGCATAACTTGCATTACCATAACCAGACTGAAATTTCCCTCGAAGAGATCTCTGATACGGCTCTGCAGTATTGGCACGTCCTTGGCTGGACCCCAGCTCAGCCCCCTGCTGATCCATGACATCAATTGTGGTGGAGGGCCTGAGTGAAAGGTGGGGGCAGCTACCCACTTGGCACTTCGGGGAGCTGTGACGTAAAACCACTCCCGTTGCCACAATCCGGACACCTCTGGAAAGGAACCCTTTGGCCATGGAGCGTCAGCAATTTTTCTTATTAGAGCACCTCAGCACGCTGCGTACTGCCCCTCGACCATCTTCGGCTTCACATCGAAGGTCTTGAGCCACAGGCCGAAGTGAGGGGTAATGCGGAGGAAGGCCTCACACACGACAATAAATGACGAGATGTGAAGAAGGGAATCCGGGGCCAGATCGTGAAAATCCAGCCCGTAATAGAACATGAGACCCCTAACAAAGGGATCCAGAGCGAGGCCTAGTCCTCGGAGGAAGTGGGAGACGAACACAACGCTCTCGTTGGGTTCAGGAGTAGGGACGACCTGCCCTCGGGCGGGCAGTCTATGCGAAATTTCGGCGGTCAGATATCTGGCCTCCCTCAACTTCTTGATGTCCTACTCCATGACGGAGGAGGGCATCCACCGGCCTTGAAGGCTGGATCCGGACATGATTGAAGGTCCGAGGCACCTGACCTGGGCTTTGGGTGTTAGAACTTGAGGCGGGGGAAGGATTCGATTGAGCACGGGAGGGAAAAAAGAAAAAGCCTTGTCCCTTTATAAAGGGGATGAATATCAGGTGTCCTCCTCGTGGCCGTTCTAGACTTACCTAAAATCTAGGAGTCATACCAACATGCACGGTTGGGTTACCCATGTTTGTATTGATGAGAATCCCGTGATAAAGGGAACACGATCTCTGCTTTGACAAGACGTGTCAAGAAACCGCCTCGCGTTATGTGCGGGGCTGGTTAAAGAAAAACAGTTCAAATAATTACTGGGCCGTGGCCTGATGTCATGCTGCCAAAACGTGTCAGCAGATTAGATTTGTGAAAATATTATTCTCTCTCTACGATGGTATGTGGAACTTATTTTGCAGGGTCGGACACTATCCTTGTATTCAAACTCTTCGGTGGTGTATTCGGAGGAGGAACCCGCCTTGCAATGCCAAAGACAACACTTCGCGCCGGACTCATCGTCATTGAAGCCTGGTTCAGGGGCTACTGAGGGAGTCCTGGATTAGGGGGTCTCCGGACAGCCGGACTATATCCTTTGGCCGGATTGTTAGACTATGAAGATATAAGATTGAAGACTTCGTCCCGTGTCCGGATGGGACTCTACTTGGCGTGGAAGGGAAGCTAGGCAATACGGATATGCATATCTCCTCCTTTGTAACTGACCTTGTGTAACCCTAGCCCCCTCTGGTGTCTATATAAACCGAAGGGTTTTAGTCCGTAGGACAACATACAATCATACCATAGGCTAGCTTCTAGGGTTTAGCCTCTTCGGTCTCGTGGTAGATCAACTCTTGTACTACTCATATTATCAAGAATAAATCAAGCAGTACATAGGGTTTTACCTCCATCAAGAGGGCCCGAACCTGGGTAAAACATCGTGTCCCCAGCCTCCTGTTACCAACCGCCTTAGACGCACAGTTCGGGACCCCCTACCCGAGATCCGCCGGTTTTGACACCGACACCTATCATTTTTCTTTTTCTTCCTTTTAGAAGGACTAGGTGCATCTATATTATTTCTCTGAGAATCTTGCTCAATTCTCTTAGGGTGGCCTTCAGGATACAAAGGTTCCTGAGTCATTCTACCAGTTCTAGTAGCCACTCTAACAACATTATCATTATCTTTACTATTCAATTAATTGAGCAAATCATTTTGAGCTTTAAATACTTGTTCTACTTGAGTGGTAACCATAGAACCATGTTTGCTAATAATTTTAAGTTCACCTTTAACATTAGCCATATAATTACCCAAGTGTTCAAGCATATTTGAATTGTATTTCAATTTTCTACCAAAATAAGCATTAAAGTCTTCTTGCTTAGCCATAAATTTATCAAACTCATCTAAGCATGGGCTAGCAAACTTAGTAAATGGGATTTCAGCTTTATCATATCTATAGAGAGAATTTACCTTTACTACCTGTGTCGGGTTATCAAGACCATGAGTTTCTTCAATAGGTAATGGATTAAGATTATATGTTTCTTCAACATGCGGTAAATTAAGACCATGTATTTCTTCAATAGGAGGTAAATTCTTAACATCTTCAGCTTTAATACCTTTTTCTTTCATAGATTTCTTTGCCTCTTGCATATCTTCAGGACTAAGAAATAGAATACCCCTCTTCTTAGGAGTTGGTTTAGGAATAGGCTCAGGAATTGGCTCCGGAGGTGTCCAATTATTTTCATTTGTCAACATATTATTCAATAGAATTTCAGCTTCATCCGGTGTTCTTTCCCTGAAAACAGAACCAGCACAACTATCCAGGTAATCTCTGGCGGCATCAGTTAGTCCATTATAAAAGATATCAAGTATTTCATTTTTCTTAAGAGGATGATCAGGCAAATCATTAAGTAATTGGAGAAGCCTCCCCCAAGCGTGTGGGAGACTCTCGTCTTCAATTTACACAAAATTATATATATCCCTTAAAGTAGCTTGTTTCTTATGATCAGGGAAATATTTAGTAGAGAAGTAAAAAATCATATCATGAGGACTTGTAGCGACCTGACCCGAATGGATCAAGTCTCTGTGCTTAAGTGTCATCCCTGGATCGGTATGCTGACACACACAGTACTCGAAGGATTTATAACAGAGGTAAATCACATGTATAAAGTAACGTAAATACTATTACCTCAATCCATATAGCGGAAGCAACAAGGTTGTGGATTCCCATCAACACCAATGGCAAAGTTGAGTGTAGAAATCATAACCCTAACGTATCACTTACTCGTCGTAAGATAATCCTGCAACATGAGACGTTGCAGCCACAGAGGGTCAGTACATTGAATGTACTGGCAAATTCACACCATAGAGAATGATGAACAATGGCTATCACTACATGCATATTTGGCTGGTGGAAAAGCTCTATGGTTATAAGGTTTTTGCAAAAAGCCAATTTTTCCCTACTGCAAAGGAATAAATTTATTTAACTATCATGGTGGTTGTTGAACATTGAGAATGGTTGACAGCATTCTCAATCCCAATTAAGTAACATCATTAAACCCAACAATATTCATTTAAGGTAACGTGATGAGATCAACAGGATAATCCAAGAACTAGATACTCAAGATGTCCATAACCGGGGACACGGCTAATCATGATTAGTTTATACACTCTGCAGAGGTTTGCGCACTTTTCCCCACATGACTCGATCGCCTCCGTTTGTTTTCTCGCACTACAAGGTGTTTGAGAAACGGATGACCGAGACATAGTCTTTCAGAAGCGCTAGCACCTTACATGTGGGGTAGACCGTACCACCTACAACCCCTACATCTGCTAGTCCACCCCGTAAGAGTTTGCACAACTTAGTCAACTACGCCAGAGCCCATAGTAGCATGTGGCTGCACACGGAAGTTTCTAGCATGAAAGATCTTATGATCCCTTTGAGCCTGGGTGGCGGTCCGGAAAAAAACAGGCAAGTCCTGATAGACATCAGGTGCCTCAATCCACCCAAATGTGTGTTTAAGTTGCCACCTTAGATAAACCATTAAAATTATCAACTCACATCTGTCATGGATATCACTCACCCAATCCACGTCTACTAGCATAGCATGGCATAATAAGCAAACGTATAAGTAAGTCCCAAAGGTTTCATAATAAACAGGTAATAGGTACTACCTCATCTACTTCCCATCCCACAATTTAATTAGGTCCTAATCATGCAATGTGTGAGGATTGATCTAATGCAATAAAACTGGGTTGTAGAAAAGGTATGATCAAAGTGTGAACTTGCCTGCAATGTTGATGAAGATGATTCGCACTCAAACTCTTGATAGATCTACTCGTCACACTCCGGTCAATCTATCATAAGCAAGCAATAGTAACCACACATAAGCAATCACTCAAAAATCAGAAAGAACGAAGAAAACAAATCGGAAAACATCGAAACCAAGCAAATAACTCTTGCAACATAAAACAATTTCTAACAGTACCAAAATTATGTGAATTTGGCCTTATTAGAATGTTTAGGTCAAGAGCTTCGATTTGCAAAAGAATCAACTAAAACGGAGCTACGAAATTCAAGTTATGATCAAATGAAGTTTGAATTCAAATCTGATCTAATTCAAATTTTAAAATGTTCAAAAACATGTTTGAGTTGGATTACTGGATAGAGGAGATCACAACGAAGACGTGAGCGTTGGTTTCGTTGAATTTGGACTAACGAGTAAAAAGTAGTGATAACTTGAAAATCAGGGACTAATCTGTAAATAAAGTATTCACAACTAGGTCCCTGGCCGAAAAATAACAGAAAAGGAAAAAGACTAAAAGGTGAACGTTCGTTTTCTATACCTAACCAGCGAACGTTCTCTAAATAGATCAATCTAAAAAAAACTAAACCGTTTTTTTAAACGAAAACCGAAATAAAAGGAAATAAACCAGACCGGGGCGGTTTTATACCGGTTCGGGGCCGTTTTCCATCGGAAAACCGGCGGCGGATCTTCGGCGGCTTCCCGCGGCGGCGAGCGTCGGCGAGGAGCGAGGCGACGCGAGGCGAGGCGGCGCGCGGCGAGGCAGCGGAGGGCGGTGCGGGGCGGCAGTGCGGCGAGGCAGCAGAGGCGGCAGCGAGACGAGACGGTGCAGGCGAGGGGCGGCTGCAGCGGTGATGCAGCGCGGCGGCAGCGGCGAGAGGCGGGGAGGAGAGGGAGGCGGGGTCCGGGGCGGCGCCTTTTATAGGTGGGGAGGGGAGGCGCGGCTTGGGGAAGGGGTAGGAGGAGGAGGAGTCCGGCGGGGAGACGGCTCCGGCGAGCCGTGGCGGCGGCGGACTCCCGCCTGGAATCGGTCGCGCGGGGTGACGAGGCAGCGCGCTGGGCTGGGTTGGCCTGGCGGCTAGCTGGGCCGGCCCAGTTCGGCGGAGGGGATTTTTTTATAAAACGTTTTCCAGACAAATAAAATAATAAAAGCAAAATAAATAAAATATAATATAGGCATATTATATATCAAAATTTTCAGAAAAAGATTTTCTACGACATGAACATTTTTCTAGCATTAAATAAAATTCACACAAAATCAGATAAATCAAAGAGTGCTACTGGTCTATTAAAATCCAGTAAAAATCATTTTAAAAATACCAAAATGATTTCAAATAAATTTTTCTCCAATTTTCTAATGTAGGGAATCATGTTACCCTAATTTCCATATATTTTATTTTTGGAGAAAAATAATTTGAATAAAACTCAAATAAATCCAAATTGAAAATTAATTCCAAAAGGACTTGAAATTGATCCTTTGAAACTCCCAACTCATATTTCATAATTTGAAGAAGTCATTTTTATCTTTTCTCGTGAAAATCATTGAGTTGCATAAAGTTTCTGAATTGGAAATATTTTCCAAATGAAATTCAAATATTTTCAAATACCCTTTCATTTAATTTAAATGGAAGAAGTCATATCATCTTCTCTCGAGGGTTTTGTATTTGAAAAGGATTTGAATTCACGGAGATCAGAAAGCAAATATGAAAATTTGGGAAAGTCCTTTTATTCCCTCTCATTTAACTTTCAAAAAAGTTTCGAATTCACTCACTTTCAGACAATCAATCAAACAATAAGTCAAATCTATCTATTTATTATAACATTCCAAAATTTAGAATTTTGGGATGTTACAAACCTACCACCCTTAAAAGGAATCTCGTCCTCGAGATTCGGAGAGGCTAGAAAGAAATAGGTTAGGGTTGGGGTCTCCAAAAAAAAATCCATCAATCATCACAGGGGTCTGGGGTGCTACCACCCTTAGAAGCATGGTTACAGCTCCATCGAGACTCATATACTTCATCCATATTCTTGGCAGTGTCGGTCTTTTTAGATCTTCAGGATAATTCCCTATCTGGGCTCTTCCGGTAGTGGCATAACCTTACCACAATTTTTCTATCCTTTCATCTTGGTAAGGTTCTTCCGAGATTGGGTCTTCTTAGCTGACGGGTCTGGCGCCAAAACTAAACAACTATCGATATCTCATGGTGGACAACAATTTATGGTTTCTCCTACAGGAAATGGGTTTGGTTGATCCTCACCGTATAACCTACGGTTGGCAAAGCTGCCGTGTACAAGGGAAAAAATACTTATACCATTCTAAGGTTTAACAAGGTTTAATATCGTCGTCTCTCTACTATAGGCAAGTCACTCAGATTTACCATCCCATATAGCAAGGCGAATAATAAGAGTAAGTCGGTATGGTGATCAATCCATCCCGCACCCAAATCATTACCATGTATACAGTTTAGCGAATCTCGCATTCTAACACTCGGTCATCCTCGCAAGCATTGCAGAATTTCTCTTGTCGACGAACTGGGTTCGGATAAATCCATGGATTCTGCAAGCCAAACAATCATCTATCGTTCCTTCACAACTCTCAGGTTTTGCGTAAACTCCTATAAAATCGTCTGTCGACAAAGGTATATCCTCTTCCAGGGTTCTTCCTTCAGCAAGAATGTGCTTGCTTCTTGGCAGGTCCTGGGCCTGTGGGTTATGGCCCGTCTCATCACTTGCAAACCTTGAACTCTTCATCGGGGCAGCGGATCTCTAATCCAACATCCAACTTCCAGCTTTCCTAGTATACTTAAATCCATCCAATTGTACTGTCTTCCTTCCTTTTGTTGGCACCAAACTAAAACGTGATTACTCAAACTCATCATGGAATTTCCATTGATCCATATTTCCAACATCATACCTCCTTTATATCCAATAGTACTTCATCTCTTCATCCTCGTGGGATTTCCCACATACCGAGATAAAAACTTATACTTATGAAGTCCATACTCTACTTCGTGGAACATCATTATCCTTTCCGCGGTCAAGCGTCCTTACACGGGAATATTGGCCATCTCTGCATGGCACTTCTTCAACTGGGAAATGTGAAACACATCATGAACTCCTGACAGTCCTTCGGGTGACTCCAATTTGTTGGCCACTTCTCTCATACGCTCCAAAACTCGGTATGGTCCTACAAATCTCGGGGCTAACTGTCCCTTAACTCCAAATCGTTTAACTCCTCGCAGAGGGGTCACGCGAAGACATGCTCTGTCTCCAATTTCATAGACTACCTCCTTGAGTTTTTTTTTTGAGTCTACATAACTCTTCTGCCTGGACTGAGCTACCTTCAGTCTATCTCGAATCAACTTAACATTTTCTTCTGACTCCTTGATCACCTTTGGTCCAAACAACTGTCGGTCTCCAACTTCATCCCACATACTCTTGGGGCATCACACATATCGAGACAAAACTCGTATTTATTTTGTCCGAAGTCCATTACAGGGTACTACCACCCTTAAAATGCACAAATCTTCCATAGACCATATTTCTTTTATCCTCAAAATGGTTAAAATCCTCCTTCATAGAGTAACAAATCATAAAATCTATATCAGTACCAACGATGCTACTTTATTCATTCTCAAATGATTACAATCTCTCGCTTCTCCATTACATGTCTCAACTCAACACCTCAATATGAAGGAAAATGTTCTCACTACTACTATATTTCTTCTGTTATAAACTCAACTATTTATCACAAGTTTCCTTCTCCTTGGGGCATTCTCTAGCAAAGTGCCCTGCTCCTTTACAACTAAAAAATATTACTTCTGACAAGTATCGAGGTTTCCTTTTTGGGCAATTGTTGAGGTAGTGTCCTGACTCCTTGCACCTATAACAGGTAATATGACTCAGATTCTTCCTGGAATCCAATCTGCTTCTCTTCCTGGACCTTACCATGCCAATCATGGCTTCTATTTCTTGTGGGTCATATCCTACTTCCTTTGTCGGGAATTATACTAGATCCCCATTCAAACAATTTTGGGAGATGTGTCCTTCTTCTCCACATGAATAGCAAGACTTAGTGCAGGGTTTACTCGGGTCCCTTTTAGGTGTGTCCTCCACATCTTCCTTCATCACGGGTTCTTCTAAATTTTCCATAAGGGCTCCTTTCTTTACTTCTTTCTTCTGCTGGATGGTTCTTTGTACCATGGGGTAAATGTGACACTGAGCAGGGCAGTGGGTAGTCCCTTCACACAAGAAACAAGTGATCTGCCTAGTTGGGCATTCTTCAGCTGGGTGACTTCCTTCACAATTAGGGCATTCATCCTTGTGTTCTTTATGGTTGTGTCCTATTTCTCCACAAAGCTTGCATGCACAAGTTTTTTTTCATATCCTTTCCATAAGGCTTCAATTTCTGGGACACAAACTGAGACTTTAGCAAAGTCAACTTAAATTCTTTCCAAGTGGTTACTCCTTGCCATCCATTGATGGTTTGGTACATCCTCCACCAAGTAGCAGCACCTCTTTCAAAGCATTGAAGAGCATGCTGGGCCATATCCTTTCCGACTATAGGGTTGTTCTCCATATGATCATCCATGTTCTGAATCCATCGGTCTGTCTCCAATTGACTCATCGGTCCCGAAAATACAAGCTCATCTCCATTCATCCTCTATTAGGTCCATGGGTTTTGGGGTGAGATAAGAGAGATAGAAAGGGACACACACAACACAAACAGAAGTTTTGAAAAGACAGATTTTTGTTGTGGCTGTCGAAAAACATCAAACAAATGACAGCTCACAAACGTCGCATCTAACGTAGGTATATAACAGGGGTTTGGTCTTCTAAAGGTCAATAAATCTTCAAAGTCTCCAAATTCTTCAAACCTTGTTCATGCCTCCAATGGCTTCTTCCGATCATGCTTGTCCTTCTCAAGTTCCTTTGCCAGATCAATCTCTGTTGACGTGAAATCTCTCGTGACATCCTTTAATATTCCGGAGTTGCATTTCAAACTTCTGGGTTTCATTATCCTTGGCATGAACCATGGTCCTACTGTCCTCCAGTTCCTGACGAATCTCCGGTATCTCGAGGTTCTGCTCCTCCAGCTTGGCTACTTCAACTTCTGGGTCCTAAGTTCTTCACGAAATGCTTTCTCGTCAAATACAACTTCCTGCATGTCCATCATAATTTCTTGATGTAACACTCCAGATCCTGGTGATACACCATCTAAAGTTAAAACTTCATCTCTTGCTGATAGATGCTCCATCAGCCTTCTACCATCCAATCCTTCCATGCATATGCATGCTTAACTCCGCACGGTGACAATAGCATAAGCGGGCGATAACCTCATGGATAGCCGTGTTTCTGCTCTTGTCATTTCCATGAGCTATCTCTCCATAGTTGATATCTCCTGCCTTAGGGTTTTCCTTGACAAATCCTTGAGTTCTATGCTCCATGTTCCGGTCTTTCTCCAACACACCTTGATCTCGGGTATTGACAACTTCCATAGTCTGTCAAGTTCCATCAGGGTAGCCTTCCTAGGTCATACAAATCTGGAAATTCTATAGAGCCTCCAATTCTCCTAGTCTTCAGAGTCTTCAACAGCGGTAGTTTCCATTATCATAATGTATGGTAAAATCCTCTTCATTCCAAATGGTCTTACTGGTCTGATATCCTGTACTTCTTGGAGTAGTCTCATCAATCGAATCTTCGTGTGGTCAAAAGGGGAAAGGGGTATGGTCTCACTAAAGGGAATTTTTGAATAAGCTCAGAAGAGAAGAGAGGTAAAATATCTTTTTGAAAGGGAAAGTTGTAGAGAAAAATCTTTGCTATGGGCTTGCCAGTTTCTAGGGTCACGTCCTACAGTCAACATGTGCTCTGATACCATCTTGTAGCGACCTGACCCGAATGGATCAAGTCTCTGTGCTTAAGTGTCATCCCTGGATCGGTATGCTGACACACACAGTACTCGAAGGATTTGTAACAGAGGTAAATCACATGTATAAAGTAACGTAAATACTATTACCTCAATCCATATAGAGGAAGCAACAAGGTTGTGGATTCCCATCAACACCAATGGCAAAGTTGAGTGTAGAAATCGTAACCCTAACGTATCACTTACTCGTCGTAAGATAATCCTGCAACATGAGACGTTGCAGCCACAGAGGGTCAGTACATTGAATGTACTGGCAAATTCACACCATAGAGAATGATGAACAATGGCTATCACTACATGCATATTTGGCTGGTGGAAAAGCTCTATGGTTATAAGGTTTTTGCGAAAAGCCAATTTTTCCCTACTGCAAAGGAATACATTTATTTAACTATCATGGTGGTTGTTGAACATTGAGAATGGTTGACAGCATTCTCAATCCCAATTAAGTAACATCATTAAACCCAACAATATTCATTTAAGGTAACGTGATGAGATCAACAGGATAATCCAAGAACTAGATACTCAAGATGTCCATAACCGGGGACACGGCTAATCATGATTAGTTTATACACTCTGCAGAGGTTTGCGCACTTTTCCCCACATGACTCGATCGCCTCCGTTTGTTTTCTCGCACTACAAGGTGTTTGAGAAACGGATGACCGAGACATAGTCTTTCAGAAGCGCTAGCACCTTACATGTGGGGTAGACCGTACCACCTACAACCCCTACATCTGCTAGTCCACCCCGTAAGAGTTTGCACAACTTAGTCAACTACGCCAGAGCCCATAGTAGCATGTGGCTGCACACGGAAGTTTCTAGCATGAAAGATCTTATGATCCCTTTGAGCCGGGTGGCGGTCCGAAAAAAAAACAGGCAAGTCCTGATAGACATCAGGTGCCTCAATCCACCCAGATGTGTGTTTAAGTTGCCACCTTAGATAAACCATTAAAATTATCAACTCACATCTGTCATGGATATCACTCACCCAATCCACGTCTACTAGCATAGCATGGCATAATAAGCAAACGTAGAAGTAACTCCCAAAGGTTTCATAATAAACAGGTAATAGGTACTACCTCATCTACTTCCCATCCCACAATTTAATTAGGTCCTAATCATGCAATGTGTGAGGATTGATCTAATGCAATAAAACTGGGTTGTAGAAAAGGTATGATCAAAGTGTGAACTTGCCTGCAATGTTGATGAAGATGATTCGCACTCAAACTCTTGATAGATCTACTCATCACACTCCGGTCAATCTATCGTAAGCAAGCAATAGTAACCACACATAAGCAATCACTCAAAAATCAGAAAGAACGAAGAAAACAAATCGGAAAACATCAAAACCAAGCAAATAACTCTTGCAACATAAAACAATTTCTAACAGTACCAAAATTATGTGAATTTGGCCTTATTAGAATGTTTAGGTCAAGAGCTTCGATTTGCAAAAGAATCAACTAAAACGGAGCTACGAAATTCAAGTTATGATCAAATGAAGTTTGAATTCAAATCTGATCTAATTCAAATTTTAAAATTTTCAAAAACATGTTTGAGTTGGATTACTGGATAGAGGAGATCACAATGAAGACGTGAGCGTTGGTTTCATTGAATTTGGACTAACGAGTAAAAAGTAGTGATCACTTGAAAATCAGGGACTAATCTGTAAATAAAGTATTCACAACTAGGTCCCTGGCTGAAAAATAACAGAAAAGGAAAAAGACTAAAAGGTGAACGTTCGTTTTCTATACCTAACCAGCGAATGTTCTCTAAATAGATCAATCTAAAAAAAACTAAACCGTTTTTTTAAACGAAAACTGAAATAAAAGGAAATAAACCGGACCGGGGCGGTTTTATACCGGTTCGGGGCGGTTTTCCATCGGAAAACCGGCGGCGGATCTCCGGCGGCTTCCCACGGCAGCGAGCGTCGGCGAGGAGCGAGGCGACGCGAGGCGAGGCGGCGCGCGGCGAGGCAGCGGAGGGCGGCGTGGGGCGGCAGTGCGGCGAGGCAGCAGAGGCAGCAGCGAGACGAGACGGCGCAGGCGAGGGGCGGCTGCGGCGGTGATGCAGCGCGGCGGCGGCGGCGAGATGCGGTGGCGAGAGGCGGGGAGGAGAGGGAGGCGGGGTCCGGGGCGGCGCCTTTTATAGGTGGGGTGGGGAGGCGCGGCTTGGGGAAGGGGTAGGAGGAGGAGGAGTCCGGCGGGGAGACGGCTCCGGCGAGCCGTGGCGGCGGCGGACTCCCGCCTGGAATCAGTCGCGCAGGGTGACGAGGCGGCGCGCTGGGCTGGGTTGGCCTGGCGGCTAGCTGGGCCGGCCAGTTCGGCGGAGGGGATTTTTTTTTATAAAACATTTTCCAGACAAATAAAATAATAAAAGCAAAATAAATAAAATATAATATAGGCATATTATATATCAAAATTTTCAGAAAAAGATTTTCTACGACATGAACATTTTTCTAGCATTAAATAAAATTCACACAAAATCAGATAAATCAAAGAGTGCTACTGGTCTATTAAAATCCAGTAAAAATCATTTTAAAAATACCAAAATGATTTCAAATAAATTTTTCTCCAATTTTCTAATGTAGGGAATCATGTTACCCTAATTTCCATATATTTTATTTTTGGAGAAAAATAATTTGAATAAAACTCAAATAAATCCAAATTGAAAATTAATTCCAAAAGGACTTGAAATTGATCCTTTGAAACTCCCAACTCATATTTCATAATTTGAAGAAGTCATTTTTATCTTCTCTCATGAAAAACATTGAGTTGCATAAAGTTTCTGAATTGGAAATATTTTCCAAATGAAATTCAAATATTTTCAAATACCCTTTCATTTAATTTAAATGGAAGAAGTCATATCATCTTCTCTCGAGGGTTTTGTATTTGAAAAGGATTTGAATTCACGGAGATCAGAAAGCAAATATGAAAATTTGGGAAAGTCCTTTTATTCCCTCTCATTTAACTTTCAAAAAAGTTTCGAATTCACTCACTTTCAGACAATCAATCAAACAATAAGTCAAATCTATCTATTTATTATAACATTCCAAAATTTAGAATTTTGGGATGTTACAGGACTACGCACACAACCAGGATCAAGAGAATTAAACCATATCTTAGCATCACCCTTTAATGAGAACAGAAATATTTTAAGGATGTAAAAGTAACGAGTTCTCTCATCTTTAGTGAACAAGGTGGCTATATCATTCAATTTAGTAAGATGCGCCACAACAGTTTCAGATTCATAACCATGAAAAGGATCAGCTTCAACCAAAGTAATTATATCAGGATCAATAGAGAATTCATAATCCTTATCAGTAACAAAGATAGGTGAAGTAGCAAAAGCAGGGTCATGTTTCATTCTAGCATTTAGAGATTGCTTACTCCATTTAGCTAATAGCCTTTTGAGTTCATTTCTATTTTTGCAAGCTAAAATAGCTAAAGAAGCTTCTTGATCAAAAACATAACCCTTAGGAATAACAAGTGATTCTTCATCATCACTTTCATCAGTATCATCAGATTCAATATTTTCAATTTCTCTAGCTCTAGCAAGTTGTTCATCAAGAAATTTACCAAGTGGCACAGTAGTATCAGGCATAGAGGTAGTTTCATCATAAGTATCATGCATAGCAGAAGTGGCATCATCAATAACATGCGATATATCAGAACGAATAGCAGAAGCATGTGTAGATGTCGCAAGCTTACTCAAAATAGAAGGTGAATCAAGTGCAGAGCTAGATGGCAGTTCCTTACATGCCCTCGTAGTTGAGGGATAGATCTTGGTTTTTGGATCTCTCAAGTTCTTAATGATAAGCAGATATATATATCCCAAGTGACTCAAAGAATAGAGCTATGCTCCCCGGCAACGGTGCCAGAAAATAGTCTTGATAACCCACAAGTATAGGGGATCACAACAGTTTTTGAGGGTAGAGTATTCAACCCAAATTTATTGATTTGACACAAGGGGAGCCAAAGAATATTCTCAAGTATTAGCAGCTGAGTTGTCAATTCAACCACACCTAGAAACTTAGTATCTACAGCAAAGTATTTAGTAGCAAAGTAATATGATAGTAGTGATAACGGGAACAAAAGGTAACACTAGTAAAAGTAATGTTTTTGGTATTTTGTAGTGATGATAGCAATAGCAACGGAAAAGTAAATAAGCGAAGAACAATATATGGAAAGCTCGTAGGCAATGGATCGGTGATGGAGAATTATGCCGGATGCGGTTCATCATGTAACAGTCATAACCTAGGGTGACACAGAACTAGCTCCAGTTCATTGATATAATGTAGGCATGTATTCCGAATATAGTGATACATGCTTATGGAAAAGAACTTGCATGACATCTTTTGTCCTACCCTCCCGTGGCAGTGGGGTCCTTACAGAAACTAAGGGATATTAAGGCCTCCTTTTAATAGAGAACCGGAACAAAGCATTAACACATAGTGAATACATGAACTCCTCAAACTACGGTCATCACCGGTAAGTATCCCGATTATTGTCACTTCGGGGTTAACGGATCATAACACATAATAGGTGACTATAGACTTGCAAGATAGGATCAAGAACTCTCATATATTGATGAAAACATAATAGGTTCAGATCTGAAATCATGGCATTCGGGCCCTAGTGACAAGCATTAAGCATAGCAAAGTCATAGCAACATCAATCTCAGAACATAGTGGATACTAGGGATCAAACCCTAACAAAACTAACTCGATTACATGATAGATCCCATCCAACCCATCACCGTCCAGCAAGCCTATGATGGAATTACTCACGCACGACAGTGAGCATCATGAAATTGGTGATGGAGGATGGTTGATGATGACGATGGCGACGGATTCCCCTCTCCGGAGCCCCGAACGGACTCCAGATCAGCCCTCCCAAGAGGTTTTAGGGCTTGGCGGCTGCTCCGTATCGTAAAACGCGATGATTTCTTCTCTCTGATTTTTTTCTCCCCGAAACACAATATATGGAGTTGGAGTTGGAGTCGGAGAGGCAACAGGGGGCCCACGAGGTAGGGGGCGCGCCCTAGGGGGCCAGGCGCGCCCCCACCCTCGTGGAGAGGTGGTGGGCCCCCTGGCCTTCATCTTTTGCAGGTATTTTTCATATTTTCTAAAAAGTTGCTCCGTGAAGTTTCAGGTCATTCCAAGAACGTTTGTTTCTGCACATAAATAACACCATGGTAATTCTGCTGAAAACAGCGTCAGTCCGGGTTAGTTCCATTCAAATCATGCCAGTTAGAGTCCAAAACAAGGGCAAAAATGTTTGGAGAAGTAGATACGATGGAGACGTATCATGGTCGGGCATTGAGTCTGACTCAACTTCACACCTTGTAACACATGCAAGAACCCTTTATTTAACTGATCTATTTTGAACTTCTTCAAAACTTTATCAAGGTATGTGCATTGTGAAAGTCCAATTAAGCGTCTTGATCTATCTCTATCAATCCATCATGGTCCTCTATGCTAGGCATGTGCCTCCGCTTCTCGTCGTCCACGCCCTAAGGTTGTATCAAAAGTTCACAATAAAATTAATTGTTTGCATTACCTCTTGTTTCCGAAACATGCAGAGTTCTATGTATTAAGCAAGATAGATCAATAGCAGAAATAATTATAACTAAAAAAGGTGTACATGGTCATTAGGCCCATGTACATAGATAATTTATAGATTTGACAAAAAATGGAACCACAATAAAAAGAACGGGTGCATAATGCATTTCAATTGTTACAGAAAATATATCATCAAAGAAGATGAAAGCAGAGATTATTTTTATACAATATATATAACCGGTAGTACGTAAGTATCAACCATAAACTATTTGCATGTCACAACTCCTAGTTCAATCAAATTCATGTTAGAACTATAAGTGTGTTTTTGTTACACTATATACCTGTCAATATATCAAGCAACTCGCTCCTTTTGTTTGTTTTTGATAAGCACAAAGCATGAACTCTAAAGCTCACCTTTTGTGAAGAGAAGGATCCACAGAGCTCTGGAGATATATACATTCTTGCTGCAACGTAATATTATGATCAGCAACAACAACTTTTCCATCAATGTTGCAGGCTTGTGCTCATTGCAAATGTTGGGGAACGCAACATTTCAAAAACATTCCTACGATGACGCAAGATCTATCTATGAGATGCATAGCAACAAGAGGGGGAGAGTTGAAGGAAATATGCCCTAGAGGCAATAATAAAGTTGTTTATATTTCCTTATATCATGATAAATGCTTATTATTCATGCTAGAATTGTATTAACCGGAAACTTAGTACATGTGTGAATACATAGACAAACAAAGTGTCACTAGTATGTGATACGTCCATTTTGCATCATGCTTTTATATCGATATTTATTGCATTATGGGCTGTTATTACACATTATGTCCCAATACTTATGCCTATTCTCTCTTATTTTACAAGGTTTACATAAAGAGGGAGAATGCCGGCAGCTGGGATTCTGGGCTGGAAAAGGAGCAAATATTAGAGACCTATTCTGCACAGCTCCAAAAGTCCTGAAACTTCACGATAGCTATTTCCAGAATATATATAAAATACCAAGCGCAAGAATGTAACATCCCAAATTTTCAATTTGGAATGTTATACAATAGATCATCACTGCATATCATATTTATTTGCCTTTGGGGTTGATCCTAGAAATTCTACGCGACTCAAGGACCCTCGGAGAGAGTTGGGGATTTCGTTATTTTCATATTTGAGTTTTCTCAAATTTTGAAAATAGGATCATTTGATTTTATTTATTTTATATCCAATTATTTCTATTATAAAAATATGAGAGAGGGAATAAAATGACTTTCCCAAAATAAAGAAATATTGAGGATTTAATAAAAAATCAAATAAGGTTTTATTCTGGAGTTTTTCGTGGTTTTATTTGAATTTAGGAAAAATTGCACGTTTTCAAAAATTGCATTTAGGGCCAAGAAAATGTTCATCCTGTTCTAAATATTTTATTTAGACGGTGAAAATTTGTTTTGGCAATTTTAGATTTTATTTATTTTTCTAGATTTTTTTAGTTTTGGAAAAATTGTTTTTTTTAAAACCCCCCGCGCCTGACTGGGCCAAAGGCCCAGCCGAGCCAGGCCGGCCCGCCAGGCCACCGCCTCCCTCGCCGAGCAGCCGCCGGACTCGAGGAGACCGAGCCGGGCACGCCTCCGCTGCCGAACCCCTCCCCAAGCAAGGCCGCCCCCTCCCTCCTTAAATAGCCACCCCGGAGCCCCCCTGGGAGCCCCGAGTCGCCGAGCCGCGCCGCACGCCGCCTGCCGCCGCCGCCACTGCTGCCCACCGCCGCCGCCCGGAGCCCCGCCGGACCGAGCCGAGGTAGCCGCCCCGCCGCCCGATTTTCTGAGAAATATCGATTCGGTTTTTTTAGAAAACCCTAGTTTTCGTTTTTTTAAATAGATCGATTTTTCCCGGTTTATTTATTTAGCGAGCGTTCGCTCGTACGTTCGTTTTAACGAACGCATTCATCGTTTAGTTCTAGAAAACGAACATTCGTTCGTTATTCTGTTCGTCGTTTTTCTTTTTCTTGGATTTTCCATGATTATTTCTGATCGCGATTTCTGATCCGATTTTCATTTTAGTTTATCTTTTCGCTCGTTTATTGGAATCAGGCGATTCAAGCGCCTGGAGTTTTGTCTCGAAACCCTCTTTCCGTTTAACCAATTCCAACAAGTTTTTGCCTCAGTAAAATTTGACCTAGATTCATATTAGTAAACGGAGTTTGTTTCTTTTGCCGTTTGTCTTTCGTTGCTTCGTTCGATTTGATTATTTTGCCAACCGGAGTTCTTAAGTTGAACTATCTGGTTAGATCGCTTATTTGAGTTTTACGTGTGCAATAGATGAGTACTTATTGTATGCTTCTTTGTTTGCGATAGTGTACCCGGAGTGCGCCGCTTGCTACTTCGAATCGCTAGGTTTTGCGGATCAACAGCAAGGCAAGTAACACTTTGATCATACCTCCTACTACCTAGTTTTTATTGCGTTAGATCAATCCTCACACCATTGCATGATTAGGATCTAATTAAATTGTGGGTTTGGGGAGTAGATGAGGTAGTACCTATTACTTGTTTTATTATCAAACCTTTGGGAGTTACTTCTATGTTTGCTTGTTATGCCATGCTATGCCAGTAGACGTGGATTGGGTGAGCGTATCCATGACAGATGTGAGATTTTTAAATTAATGGTTTACTTAAGGTGGCAACCTAAACACACATCTGGGTGGATTGAGGCACCTGGGTATTCCAGCGATTGCCTGTTTTTCTTTTGGACCGCCACCCAGGCTCAAAGGGATCATGAGATTATTCATACTAGAAACTTCCGTGTGCAGCCACAAGCTATTATGGGCTCTAGCATAGTTGACTAAGTCGTGCGAACTCTTAAAGTGGTAGACTAGCAGATGTAGGGGATGTAGGTTGGTACGGTCTACCCGTTCGTAAGGTGCAAGCGCTTGTGAAAGACTATGTCTCGGTCATCCGTTTCTCAAACATCATGTAGTGCGAGAATCCCAATGGAGGAGATCGAGTCATGTGGGGAAAAGTGCGCAAACCTCTGCAGAGTGTATAAACTAATCATGGTTAGGCCGTGTCCCCGGTTATGGACATCTTGAGTATCTAGTACTTGGATTATCATGTGAATCTCATCACGTTACTCTAAATTAATTTTGTTGGGTTTTAATGATGATGTTTAATTGGGATTGAGAGCGTGTCTACACTCTCAATGTTTAACAACCACCATGATAGTTAAATAAAATTTATTCCTTTGCAGTAGGGAAAAATTGGCTTTACGCAAAACTGTAACCATAGAGCTTACCACCAGCAAAATATGCATGTAGTATAGCTTTATTCTTTCATTGCTCTCTATGTGTTACTTTGCCAGCATATTCCATGTGCTGACCCGTTTCGGGCTGCAACGTTCATGTTGCAGACTTTTTAGACAACGAGTAAGGTGCCTTTAAGTCGTGGTTCTATACTTAGTGATGCCGTTGGAGTTGATGGACTCAATTATCTTCCAAGCCTTCCGTTGTTATCGTTATTAGATGGCCTTAAGCCATATTTATTGTAATAAGTTCTCTTTTGAGACACTCGATGTAATAAGTGTGTGATTGCTACTCTGTTATAAATCCTTCAAGTACTGTGTGGTGTCAGCATTACCGATCCAGGGATGACACCGGAGCACAGAGATTGGACCGTTTGAGGTCTAGTCGCTACAAAGAAATTCCAGAGGGGGGCCACACCCTGGCCACGAGGGTGGGGGGCGCGCCCTACCCCCTGGGTGCGCCCCCTGCCTCATGGGCCCCCTGGTGGCCCTCCGATGCCCATCTTCTGCTATATGGAGTCTTTCGTCGAGGAAAAAATCATAAGCAAGCTTTCGGGACGAGACTCCGCCGCCACGAGGCGGAACCTTGGCGGAACCAATCTAGGGCTCTGGCGGAGCTGTTCTGCCAGGAAACTTCCCTCCGGGAGGGGGAAATCATCACCAACGATCCTCTCACCGGGAGGGGGTCAATCTCCATCAACACCTTCACCAGCACCATCTCCTCTCAAACCCTAGTTCATCTCTTGTATCCAATCTTTGTATCCAAACCTCAGATTGGTACCTGTGGGTTGCTAGTAGTGTTGATTACTCCTTGTAGTTGATGCTAGTTGGTTTACTTGGTGGAAGATCATATGTTCAGATCCATTATGCATATTAACACTCCTCTGATTATGAACATGAATATGCTTTGTGAGTAGTTACGTTTGTTCCTGAGGACATGGGAGAAGTCTTGCTATTAGTAGTGATGTGAATTTGGTATTCGTTCGATATTTTGATGAGATGTATGTTGTCATCCCTCTAGTGGTGTCATGCGAACGTCGACTACATGACACTTCACCATTGTTTGGGCCTATAGGGAGGCATTGGGAAGTAATAAGTAGATGATGGGTTGCTAGAGTGACAGAAGCTTAAACCCTAGTTTATGCGTTGCTTCGTAAGGGGCTGATTTGGATCCATATGTTTCATGCTATGGTTAGGTTTACCTTAATACTTCTATTGTAGTTGCAGATGCTTGAAATAGGGGTTAATCATAAGTGGGATGCTTGTAGAAGTAAGGACAGTACCCAAGCACCAGTTCACGCACATATCAGATTATCAAAGTACCGAACGCGAATCATATGATCGTGATGAAAACTAGCTTGACGATAATTCCCATGTGTCCTCGGGAGCGCTTTACTTCATATAAGAGTTTGTCCAGGCTTGTCCTTTGCTACAAAAAGGATTGGTCCATCTCGCTGAACCTTATTTACTTTTATTACTTGCTACTCGTTACAAATTACCTTATCACAAAACTATCTGTTACCGATAATTTCAGTGCTTGCAGAGAATACCTTACTGAAAACTGCTTATCATTTCCTTCTGCTCCTCGTTGGGTTCGACACTCTTACTTATTGAAAGGACTACGATAGATCCCCTATACTTGTGGGTCATCAAGACTCTTTTCTGGCGCCGTTGCCGGGGAGTGAATCGCCTTTGGTAGGTGGAATTTGGTAAAGAAAAATTTATATAGTGTGCTGAAATTTACTGTCACTTGTTACTATGGAAAGTAATCCTTTGAGGGGTTTGTTCGGGGTATCTTCACCTCGTCCAGAACCAAAATTAGTTACTCCTCAACCTACTGGACCTACTGAAAATGAAAATGTTTACTTTGAAATTCCTTCGGGTATGATAGAGAAACTGCTAGCTAATCATTTTGTAGGGGATGGACCATTGCATCCCGACTTACACTTTATCTATGTGGATGAAGTTTGTGGATTATTTGAGCTTGCAGGTATGCCCGATGATGTTATCAAGAAGAAGGTATTCCCTTTATCTTTGAAGGGAGATGCATTGACATGGTATAGGCTATGTGATGATATGGGATCATGGGACTACAAACGGTTGAAATTGGAATTCCATCAAAAGTTTTATCCTATGCATCTTGTTCATCGTGATCGTAATTATATATATAATTTTTGGCCTCGCGAAGGAGAAAGCATCGCTCAATCTTGGGGGAGGCTTAAGTGAATGTTATATTCATGCCCCAATCATGAGCTCTCAAGAGAAATGATTATTCAAAATTTGTATGCTCGGCTTTCTGACAACAATCGCTCCATGCTCGATACTTCTTGTACTGGTTCCTTTATGATGAAGACTACTGAATACAAATGGAATTTATTGGAGAGAATTAAACGCAACTCTGAAGATTGGGATCTCGACGAATGTAAGGAGTCAGGTATAACACATAAGTTTGATTGTTTTAAATCTTTTATGGATACCGATGTTTTCCGTAAATTTAGCACTAAATATGGACTTGACTCTGAGATAGTAGCTTCTTTCTGTGGATCCGTTGATACTCATGTTGATCTCCCTAAGGAGAAGTGGTTTAAATATAATCCTCCCATTGAAGTAAAAGTAGTTGCACCTATTAAAGTTGAAGAAAAGACTATCACTTATAATGATCCTATTGTTCCTACTGCTTATGTTGAGAAACCACCTTTCCCTGTTAGAATAAAGAATCATGCTAAAGCTTCAACTGTGGTCAACAAAAGTAATATTAAGACACCTAAACCCCCTGAGCAAGTTAAAGTTGAACCTAATGTTGCTATGGTTAAAGATCTCTTGGTCGATAATATTGATGGGCATGTTATTTACTTCTGTGATGAGACTTCTAGAGTTGCTAAACCTGGTGCTAAAGATAAACATAGACCTGTGGTAGGCATGCCTATTATTTCTGTTAAAATAGGAGATCATTGTTATCATGGATTATGTGATATGGGTGCTAGTGCTAGTGCAATACCTATTTCCTTATACAACGAAATTATGCATGATATTGCACCAGCTGAAATAGAAGGTATTGATGTTACCATTAAGCTCGCTAATAGAGATACTATTTCGCCAATTGGGATTGTTAGAGACGTTGAAGTCTTGTGTGGGAAGGCTAAATATCCTGCTGATTTTCTTGTTCTTGGTTCTCCTCAAGATAGTTTTTGTCACATTATATTTGGTAGACCCTTCTTGAATATTGCCAATGCTAAGATAGTCTGCAATAAGGATATTGTTTCTGTTGGTTTAGGGGATATGTCTCATGAGTTTAATTTTTCTAAATTTCGTAGACAACCCCATGATAAAGAAATGCCTAGTAAAGATGAAATTATTGGTCTTGCTTCTATTGCCGTGCCTCCTACTAATCCATTAGAACAATATTTGCTAGACCATGAGAATGATATGTTTATTAATGAAAGAAGGGAAAGAGATGAAGTATTATTTAAACAAGGACCCATTCTGAAACACAACTTGCCTGTTGAAATCCTAGGGGATCCTCCTCCACCCAAGGGTGATCCCGTGCTTGAGCTTAAACCATTACCTGATACTCTTAAATATGCTTATCTTGATGAAAAAAAATATATCCTATTATTATTAGTGCTAACCTTTCAGAGAAGGAGGAAGAGAAATTATTGAAAACTCTGAAGAAGTATCGTGCTGCTATTGGATATAGTCTTGATGATCTTAAGGGCATTAGTCCCACTCTATGTCAACAAAAATAAATTTGGAGGAAGATGCCAAACCAGTTATTGATCATCAATGACGGCCGAATCCTAAGATGAAAGAAGTGGTAAGAAAAGAAATATTAAAGCTCCTTGAGGTAGGTATAATTTATCCCGTTGCTGATAGTCAGTGGGTAAGTCATGTCCATTGTGTCCCTAAGAAGGGAGGTATTACTGTTGTTCCTAATGATAAAGATAAATTGATTCCGCAAAGAATTGTTACAGGTTATAGGATAATAATTGATTTCTGCAAATTAAATAAGGCTACTAAAAAGGATCATTACCCTTTACCTTTTATTGATCAAATGCTAGAAAGATTATCCAAACATACACATTTTTGCTTTCTAGATGGTTACTCTAGCTTCTCTCAAATACCTGTGTCAGCTGATGATCAATCAAAGACCACTTTTACTTGCCCTTTCGGTACCTTTGCTTATAGACGTATGCCTTTTGGTTTATGTAATGCACCTGCTACCTTTCAAAGATGCATGATGGCTATATTCTCTGACTTTTGTGAAAAGATATGTGAGGTTTTCATAGACGATTTCTCCGTTTATGGATCCTCTTTTGATGATTGCTTAAGCAACCTTGATCGAGTTTTGTAGAGATGTGAAGAAACTAATCTTGTCTTGAATTGGGAGAAATGCCACTTTATGGTTAATGAAGGTATTGTCTTGGGGCATAAAATTTCTGAAAGAGGTATTGAAGTTGATAAGGCTAAAGTTGATGCTATTGAAAAGATGCCATGTCCCAAGGACATTAAAGGTATAAGAAGCTTCCTCGGTCACGCCGGTTTTTATAGGAGGTTCATTAAGGACTTCTAAAAAATTTCTCGACCTCTGACTAATCTATTACAAAAGGATATTCCTTTTGTCTTTGATGATGATTGTGTAGAAGCATTTGAAATACTTAAGAAAGCATTAATTTCTGCACCTATTGTTCAGCCACCTGATTGGAATTTACCCTTTGAAATTATGTGTGATGCTAGTGATTATGCTGTAGGTGCTGTTCTAGGGCAAAGAGTTGATAAGAAATTAAATGTTATTCAATATGCTAGTAAAACTCTGGACAATGCCCAGAGAAATTGTGCTACCACTAAAAAAGAATTTTTAGCAGTTGTATTTGCTTGTGATAAGTTCAGATCTTATATTGTTGATTCTAAAGTAACTATTCACACTGATCATGCTGCTATTAAATACCTTATGGAAAAGAAATATGCTAAACCTAGACTTATTAGATGGGTTCTCTTGCTACAAGAATTTGATTTGCATATTATTGATAGAAAGGGAGCTGAGGACCCCGTTGCAGACAACTTGTCTAGGTTAGAGAATGTTCTTGATGACCCACTACCTATTGATGATAGCTTTCTTGATGAACAATTAAATGTCATAAATGCTTCTCAAACTGCTCCATGGTATGCTGATTATGCTAATTATATTGTTGCTAAATTTATACCACCTAGTTTCACATACCAGCAAAAGAAAAAGTTCTTCTATGATTTAAGACATTACTTTTGGGATGACCCACATCTTTATAAAGAAGGAGTAGATGGTGTTATTAGATGTTGTGTACCTGAGCATGAACAGGAACAAATCCTACCCAAGTGTCACTCCGAGGCTTATGGAGGACACCATGCTGGAGATAGAACTGCACATAAGGTATTGCAATCCGGTTTTTACTGGCCTACTCTCTTCAAGGATGCCCGTAAGTTTGTCTTGTCTTGTGATGAATGTCAAAGAATTGGTAATATTAGTAGAGTTAAGAAATGCTTATGAATTATTCACTTGTTATTGAACCATTTGATGTTTGGGGTTTTGATTATATGGGACCTTTTCCTTCCTCTAATGGGTATACACATATTTTAGTTGCTGTTGATTACGTTACTAAGTGGGTAGAAGCTATTCCAACTAGTAGTGCTGATCATAACACCTCTATTAAGATGCTTAAAGAAGTTATTTTCCCGAGGTTTGGAGTCCCTAGATATTTAATGACTGATGGTGGTTCACATTTTATTCATGGTGCCTTTCGTAAAATGCTTGCTAAGTATGATGTTAATAATAGAATTGCATCTCCTTATCACCCACAGTCTAGTGGTCAAGTAGAACTGAGTAACAGAGAGCTCAAATTAATTTTGCAAAAGACTGTTAATAGATCCAGAAAGAATTGGTCCAAGAAACTTGATGATGCATTATGGGCCTATAGAACTGCATATAAAAATCCTATGGGTATGTTTCCTTATAAAATGGTTTATGGTAAAGCATGTCACTTACCTCTTGAATTAGAACATAAGGCATATTGGGCCATTAAAGAGCTCAATTATGATTTCAAACTTGCCGGTGAGAAGAGGTTATTTGACATTAGCTCACTTGATGAATGGAGAACCCAAGCTTATGGAAATGCCAAGCTGTTTAAAGAAAAAGTTAAAAGATGGCATGATAAAAGGATACAAAAGCATGAGTTCAACTTAGGTGATTATGTATTGCTATACAACTCTCGTTTAAGATTTTTTGCAGGCAAAATTCTCTCTAAATGGGAAGGTCCCTACGTTATCGAGGAGGTCTATCATTCTGGTGCCATAAAAATCAAAAACTTCGAAGGCACAAATCCGAAGGTGGTGAATGGTCAAAGAATTAAACATTATATCTCAGGTAATCCTATAAATGTTGAAACTAATATTATTGAAACCGTAACCCCGGAGGAATACATAAGGGACACTTTCCAGAACGTTTCAGACTCCGAAAAGGAATAGGTATGTGGTGCGGTAAGTAAACCGACTCCAAAACAGCTCTAATGGCAATATTTCTCCGTTTTGGAATATTTAATAAAATAGGAAAATAAGAAGCAGACCGGAAAGGACACGAGGCTTCCACGAGGGTGGGAGGCGCGCCCTACCCCCCTGGGTGCGCCCCCTGCCTCGTGGGCACCTCGTGTTCTCTCCGGACTCCGTTTTCTTGCACGATACTTCTTTTGGTCGGTAAAAATTCATTATATAATCTCCCGAAGGTTTTGACCACTGTATCACGCAAATACCTCTTGTCTTTGTTTCAAGTTGTTTTTTTGACAGATCTAGGTCGTCATGTTGTCTTCAAGCCCCCCCCCCCCCCCCCCGAGGACAAGTTCTTCGAGAAGGTCATCAACCCCTACCTCGCGGAGGTGATGCAACATCCTCAAACCATTGAGATGCGTGAGGGGTTGTTGCACATCCGCGATGTTGAGGGACCAAGGAGGACCAGAAGCACGGAGGCAAGACTTGAGGCATTGGAGCAACAAGTTTTCAAGTGTTAGGATATGGTAGAGCGTGGACTCGACTCCAATCACATTATGATCATGGAGTTCACCAACAAATACAAGCTAGACATCAAGGTCATTGGGGAGGCCATCTTCAAGCTTCATGAGAATATCGAGCACCTTCAAGCCCAGATCTATGACCTGCAAAACCAAAACTATGAGTATGAATATAGATTCAAGAGGATGAGTTTGGCTGCAGATTTGAGGATTCAGGAGACTCGATCATCCTTCTATGATGGCGAGCCCATGCCTTAGAAGAGGGACGACAAGCCTACATCATCAACAACTCCATCTCCTTCACCAACAAAGAAGAACTGAGTATCTGGTATGGGCACTCCCCTTGGCAACTGCCAAGCTTGGGGGAGTGCCCCAGTATCGTATCACCATCACTTTTATCTTTACCGTTTTTCTTAGTTCGATCCTTTTGGTAATATCTTGATCTAGTAGAATAAAGTTTTAGTATGATCTAGTTGTGAGTTTTGCTTTATGATCCCTCTATGTAATCGAGTCAGTGAGCTATATAATAAAGATTAGTGTTGAGTCAAAGGCTTGATTATTTTTCTATGATCTTGAGGGAATAAAATAAAATAAAAGAGAAAGAATAAAAAGAAACAAAGAGATCGTATGGATCTTATGGAAAGTAATGAGCTCACATATAAAGAGTATGATGAATAAAACTTGTTGAGAGTTGACAAACATAGTTTTGGTCATCGTTGCAATTAATAGGAAGTAATAAATAAAGAGAGGTTCACATATAAATATACTATCTTGGACATCTTTTATGATTGTGATCACTCATTAAAGTATGACATGCTAAGAGTTGATGTTGGACAAGGAAGACAACATAATGGGTTATGTTTTCTTACATCTGAGATAAATTATATTGTCATGGATCATCCAACATATTGAGCTTGCCTTTCCCTCTCATGCTAGCCAATTCCTTTGCACCAAGTAGAGATACTACTTGTGCTTCCAGATATCCCTTAACCCAGTTTTGCCATGAGAGTCCACCATATCTACCTATGGATTGAGCAAGATCCTTCAAGTAAGTTTTCATCGGTGCAAGCAATAAAAAATGCTCTCTAAATATGTATGACTTATTAGTCGGAGAAAATAGGCTTTATACGATCTTGTGATATGGAAGAAATAAAAGCGACGGACTACATAATAAAGGTCCATATCACAAGTGGCAATATAAAGTGACATTCTTTTGCATTAAGATTTCATGCATCCAACCATAAAAGCGCATGACAACCTCTGCTTCCCTCTGTGAAGGGCCTATCTTTTACTTTTATCTTCTACCTTACATAAGAGTCATGGTGATCTTCACCTTTCCTTTTTACATTTTATCCTTTGGCAAGCACAATATGTTGGAAAGATCCTGATATATATATAGCTAATTGGATGTGAGTCTGCATGAACTATTATTGTTGACATTACCTTTGAGGTAAAACGTTGGGAGGCAAAACTATAAGCCCCTATCTTTCTCTGTGTCCGATTAAAACTTCATACCCATAAATATTTTGTGAGTGTTAGCAATTGTGAAAGACTAAAAGATGGTTGAGTATGTGGACTTGCTGAAAAGCTCTTATATTGACTCTTTCCTATGTTATGATAAATTGCAATTGCCTCAATGACTGAGATTAGAGTTTGTTGGTTCTCAATGAAGTTTATGATTCATACTTGAAATTGTGATTGAATTGTTACTTTAGCATAAGAGATTATATGACAATATATATATATGTTGCTGTTCTAAGAATGATCATGTTGCCGTCATGTTCGTATTTTATTTTTATCAACACCTCTATCTCCAAACATGTGGACATATTTTTCGATTTCGGCTTTCACTTGAGGACAAGCGAGGTCTAAGCTTTGGGGAGTTGATACGTCCATTTTGCATCATGCTTTTATATCGATATTTATTGCATTATGGGCTGTTATTACACATTATGTCACAATACTTATGCCTATTCTCTCTTATTTTACAAGGTTTACATAAAGAGTGAGAATGCCGGCAGCTGGGATTCTGGGCTGGAAAAGGAGCAAATATTAGAGACCTATTCTGCGTAGCTCCAAAAGTCCGGAAACTTCACGGAAGCTATTTCAAGAATATATAAAAAATACTGAGCACAAGAAATTCCAGAGGAGGGCCACACCCTGGCCATGAGGGTGGGGGCACGCCCTACCCCCTGGGCGCACCCCCTGCCTCGTGGGCCCCCTGGTGGCCCTCCGATGCCCATCTTCTGCTATATGGAGTCTTTCGTCGAGGAAAAAATCATAAGCAAGCTTTCGGGACAAGACTCCGCCGCCATGAGGTGGAACCTTGGCGGAACCAATCTAGGGCTTTGGTGGAGCTGTTCTGCCGGGAAACTTCCCTCCGGGAGGGGGAAATCATCACCATCGTCATCACCAACGATCCTCTCATCGGGAGGGGGTCAATCTCCATCAACATCTTCACCAGCACCATCTCCTCTCAAACCCTAGTTCATCTCTTGTATCCAATCTTTGTATCCAAACCTCAGATTGGTACCTGTGGGTTGCTAGTAGTGTTGATTACTCCTTGTAGTTGATGCTAGTTGGTTTACTTGGTGAAAGATCATATGTTCAGATCCATTATGCATATTAACACTCCTCTGATTATGAACATGAATATGCTTTGTGAGTAGTTACATTTGTTCCCGAGGACATGGGAGAAGTCTTGCTATTAGTAGTCATGTGAATTTGGTATTCGTTTGATATTTTGATGAGATGTATGTTGTCATCCCTCTAGTGGTGTCATGTGAACGTCGACTACATGACACTTCACCATTGTTTGGGCCTATAGGGAGGCATTGGGAAGTAATAAGTAGATGATGGGTTGCTAGAGTGACAGAAGCTTAAACCCTAGTTTATGCGTTGCTTCATAAGGGGCTGATTTGGATCCATATGTTTCATGCTATGGTTAGGTTTACCTTAATACTTCTGTTATAGTTGCGGATGCTTGAAATAGGGGTTAATCATAAGTGGGATGCTTGTCCAAGTAAGGACAGTACCCAAGCACCGGTCCACCCACATATCAGATTATCAAAGTACCGAATGTGAATCATATGATCGTGATGAAAACTAGCTTGATGATAATTCCCATTTGTCCTCGGGAGCGCTTTACTTCATATAAGAGTTTGTCTAGGCTTGTCCTTTGCTACAAAAAGGATTGGGCCATCTTGCTGCACCTTATTTACTTTTATTACTTGCTACTCATTACAAATTACCTTATCGCAAAACTATCTGTTACCGATAATTTCAGTGCTTGTAGAGAATACCTTACTGAAAACTGCTTATCATTTCCTTCTGCTCCTCGTTGGGTTCGACACTCTTATCGAAAGGACTATGATAGATCCCATATACTTGTGGGTCATCATTATACCTCTACTTGACTAGCTCGTTAATCAAAGATGGTTATGTTTCCTAACGATAGACATGAGTTGTCATTTGATTAACGAGATCACATCATTAGAGAATGATATGATTGACTTGAACCATCCGTTAGCTTAGCACGATGATCGTTTAGTTTACTGCTATTGCTTTCTCCATAACTTATACATGTTCCTATGACTATGAGATTACGCAACTCCCAAATACCGGAGGAACACATAGTGTGCTATCAAACGTCACAACATAACTGGGTGACTATAAAGATGCTCTACAGGTGTCTCCAATGGTGTTTGTTGAGTTGGCATAGATCGAGATTAGGATTTCTCACTCCGTGTATCCGAGAGGTATCTCTGGGCCCTCTCAGTAATGCACATTACTATAAGCCTTGTAAGCAATGTAACTAATGAATTAGTTACGGGATGTAGCATTACGGAACGAGTAAAGAGACTTGCCGGTAACGAGATTGAACTAGGTATTGAGATACCGACGATCGAATCTCGGGCAAGTAACATACCGATGACAAAGGGAACAACGTATGTTGTTATGCGGTTTGACCGATAAAGATCTTCCTAGAATATGTAGGAACCAATATGAGAATCTAGGTTCCTCTATTGGTTATTGACCGGAGATGTGTCTCGGTCATGTCTACATAGTTCTTGAACCCGTAGGGTCCGCACGCTTAACATTCAATGACGATCAGTATTATGAGTTTATGTGTTTTGATGTACCGAAGGTAGTTTGGAGTCCCGGATATGATCACGGACATGACGAGGAGTCTCGAAATGGTCGAGACATAAAGATCGATATATTGGAAGCCTATGTTTGGACATCAGAATGGTTCCGGGTGAATTCGGGCATGTACCGGAGTACCGGGAGCTTACCGGAACCCCCCGGGAAGTATATGGGCCTTATTGGGCCATAGTGGGAGAGAGGATAAGGGATCCTAGGAGGCCCCCCAAGCCCAATCCGAATTGGGTGGGGGGCTGCCCCCCCCCCTTTCCTTCCCCCTCTCTCCCCTTCCTTCCTCTCCTAATCCAACTAGGGAAGGGGGGAATCCTACTCCCGGTGGGAGTAGGACTCCCCTTGGGCGTGCCATAGAGGGGCCGGCCCTTCCCCTCCTCAACTCCTTTATATACGGGGGAGAGGGGCACCCCATAGACACACAAGTTGATTGTTTAGCCGTGTGCGGTGCCCTCCTCCACAGATTTCCACATCGATCATATCGTTGCAGTGCTTAGGCGAAGCCCTGTGCCGGTAGCTTCATCATCACCGTCATCATGCCGTCATGCTGACGAGACTCTCCCTCGACACTTAGCTGGATCTAGAGTTCCCGGGGATGTCACCGAGCTGAACTTGTGCAGATCGCGGAGGTGTCGTACCTTCGGTGCTAGGATCGGTCGGATCGTGAAGACGTACGACTACATCAATCGCGTTGTCATAATGCTTCCACTTACAGTCTACGATGGTAAGTGGACAACACTCTTCCCTTCTCATTGCTAGCATCACCTAGATGGATCTTGCATGTGCGTAGGAATTTTTTTGAAATTACTGTGTTCCCCAACAGTGGCATCCGAGCTAGGTCTATGCGTAGATGTTATATGCACGAGTAGAACACAAAGGAGTTGTGGGCGTGGGTATATAGATATTGCTTGCCATCACTATGTGATTCTTGATTCAGCGGTATTGTTGGATGAAGCGGATCAGACCGACATTACACGTACGCTTACGCGAGACTGGTTCTACCAACGTGCTTTGCACACAGGTGGCTGGTGGGTGTCAATTTCTCCAACTTTAGTTGAATCGGATTAATTGAACAGGGTTCTTTATGAAGATCAAAAGGCAATCACTATACGTGTTGTGGTTATTGATGCGTAGGTAAGAACGGTTCTTTCTCAGCCCGTAGCCGCCACGTAAAACTTGCAACAACAAAGTAGAGGACGTCTAACGGGTTTTTGCAGGGCATGTTGTGATGTGATATGGTCAAGACATGATGCTAGATTTTATTGTATGAGATGATCATGTTTTGTAACTGTAGCGACCCGACCCGAATGGATCAAGTCTACTGTGCTCGGGTGTCATCCCTGGATCAGTAATGCTGACACCACACAGTACATCGAAGGATTTATAGCAGAGTGGCAATCACACACTTATTACATCGTTGTCTCAAAGAGAACTTATTACAATAAATATGGCTTAAGGCCATCTAATAATGATAACAGCGGAAGACTCGGAAGATAAATGGGTCCATCAACTCCAACGTCATCACTGAGTATAGAACCACGACCTAAAAACACCTTACTCGTCATCTGAAAAGTCTGCAACATGAAAGTTGCAGCCCGAAAACAGGTCAGCACATGGAATATGCTGGCAATGTAACACATAGAGAGTAATGGAATGAAACAGCTATACCATATGCATATATGGCTGGTGGAAAGCTCTATGGTTACAGTTTTTGCGTAAAGCCAATTTTTCCCTACTGCAAAGGAATAAATTTATTTAACTATCATGGTGGTTGTGAAACATCGAGAATGGTTGACAGCATTCCGATCCCAATTAAGTGAACAATTAAAACCCAACAACATTAATTAGAAGTAACATGTTGAGATTCACATGATATTCAAGTACTAGATACTCAAGATGTCCATGACCGGGGACACGGCTAATCATGATTAGTTTGTACACTCTGCAGAGGTTTGCGCACTTTTCCCCACAAGACTCGATCGCCTCCGTTGGATTTCTCGCACTACATGGTGTTTGAGAAACGGATGACCGAGACATAGCCTTTCAGAAGCGCTAGCACCTTACGATCGGGTAGACCGGTACACCTACATCCCCTACATCTGCTAGTCTACCACTGTAAGAGTTCGCACAACTTAGTCAACTATGCCAGAGCCCATAATGGCTTGTGGCTGCACACGGAAGTTTCTAGCATGAAAGATCTTATGATACCTTTGAGCCTGGGTGGCGGTCCAAAAAAACAGGCAAGTCCTGATAGACATCAGGTGCCTCAATCCACCCAGATGTGTGTTTAAGTTGCCACCTTAGGTAAACCATTAAATTATCAACTCACATCTGTCATGGAATATCACTCACCCAATCCACGTCTACTAGCATAGCATGGCATAATAAGCAAACGTAGAAGTAACTCCCAAAGGTTTCATAATAATACAGGTGATAGGTACTACCTCATCTACTTCCCATCCCACAATTTAATTAGATCCTAATCATGCAATGTGAGAGGATTGATCTAATGCAATAAAACATGGGTTGTAGAAAAGGTATGATCAAAGTGTTACTTGCCTTCCTGATGATCCGCGAGACCTAGGGTTTCGAAGTAACAAGCGGCGCAATCTGGGTGATCTATCGCAGACAAACAACAAGCACACAATAAGTACTCATCTAATGCACAGGTAAAACACGAAAAAGAGAACGAACCAGAAAGTTCAACTTAAGAACTCCGGTTGCAAAGAAAGAACGAACCGAACAAAGAAACAGAAAACAAACGGCGGAAGAAAACAACTCGGTTCTAGCAAGTTGAAACTAGGTCAAATTTTACTGGGGCAAAAACTTGTTTAAGTTGATTAGACGGAACGGCGGTTTCGAAACGAAACTCCAGGCGTTTGAATCACCTGATTCCGATAAACGAGCGAGAAGAAAGACTAGAATGAAGATCGGATCTGAGATCGCGATCGCGGAAATAAATCCGACGAAAAGAAAGAGACGAACGGTTAAACGAACGGGCGTCGTTAACCGGGAAAAATCGGTGATCACGTTCGTTGGGACAAACGGTCCGATAGAAGAACGAAAACTGATCTAGGGTTTTCGGAAAAAAACCGAAACAAAAACCGGAAGAAAAAGAAAAGAATCGGAGAGAAAACGGAACGGTTCTTTTAGGAAAAACCGGACCGGGGAAGAAAAAGAGAGGCGCGGCTACCTCGGGAGGCGGGCTCCGGGCGGCAGCGGCTAAGGGCGGCGGCGGCGGCTTAGGCGCGGGGCGGCTAGGTGGCGGCGGCTAAGGGCGGCGGCGGCTTGGGGCTGCGCGCTGCTGCTTGCTGCGGCTTAGGAGGAGAGAGGCTTGGGTTTTTGATGTGAGGAGAGGGGGGGTAGAGGGGTATTTATATTCGTGAGGGGAGGGGGTTTCTTGGGGTAGGGGACAAGAAATAGAGTAGGAATAGGAAAGAAAAAGAGGAAACGGAGTAGGACTAAAGTCCTACTAGGACTCCAAAAGGGGCGGCGGCGGCGGCCTCCTGGCGCCTGGCGCGCGCGGCGCGGGCGATGGCCTGGCCGGCCGGCTGCTGGCTGGGCCTTGGCCCAGGGCGCTGTAAGATTTTTTTTAATCGGTTTCGCACGCAGAAAAACACAGAAAAGAAAATCTAAACGAACTCAAAAAAATCTAAAGTAAATTTTCCCCGACTCCTAAAAATGATTCGAACAAAATGAACTTTTCTCCGGGCCTAAAATGCAATTTTCGAAAACGCGCAATTTTTCCCTATCCAAATGAAATGCAAATAAACTCCGGCAAACCAAAATTTGACTTATTCATTAAATCTTCATTTTTCCTAAATTTGGGAAAGTCATATTATTCCCTCTCTTATATTTTTTTAATATCGGAAAAATAATTGAAGATGAAATAAATAAATCAAATGATCCTCTTTTCAAATTTGAGAAAACTCTCAAATATGAAAATAACGAAATCTCCAACTCTCTCCGAAGGTCCTTGAGTTGCGTGAAATTTCTAGGATCGACCAAAATGCAAGAAAATATGATATGCATGATGATCTAATGCATAACATTCCAAATTGAAAATTTGGGATGTTACAGTAACAGTTTTATCGGCAACCGGCAGGAGCCATATGGTTGTCGCTTTATTGTATGAAATGCAATCGCCATGTAATTGCTTTACTTTATCACTAAGCAGTAGCGATAGTCGTAGAAGCAATAGTTGGCGAGACAACAACGATGCTTCGATGGAGATCAAGGTGTCAAGCCGGTGACGATGGTGATCATGACGGTGCTTTGGAGATGGATATCAAAGGCACAAGATGATGATGGCCATATCATATCACTTATATTGATTGCATGTGATGTTTATCCTTTATGCATCTTATTTTGCTTAGTTCGGCGTAGCATTACAAGATGATCTCTCACTAAATTTCAAGGTATAAGTGTTCTCCCTGAGTATGCACCATTCCTACAGTTCGTCGTGCTGAGACACCATGTGATGATCGGGTGTGATAAGCTCTACGTTCACATACAATGGGTGCAAGCCAGTTTTGCACATGCGGAATACTCAGGTTAAACTTGACGAGCCCAGCATATGCAGATATGGCCTCGGAACACTGATACCGAAAAGGATGAGTGTGAATCATATAGTAGATATGATCAACATAGTGATGTTCACCATTGAAAACTACTCCATCTCACGTGATGATCGGACATGGTTTAGTTGATATGGATCACGTGATCACTTAGATGATTAGAGGGATGTCTATCTAAGTGGGAGTTCTTAAGTAATTTGATTAATTGAACTTTAATTGATCATGAACTTAATACCTGATAGTATTTTGCATGTCTATGTTGTTGTAGATAGATGACCCGTGTTGTTGTTCCGTTGAATTTTAATGCGTTCCTAGAGAAAGCTAAGTTGAAAGATGATGGTAGCAATTACACGGACTGGGTCCGTAACTTGAGGATTATCCTCATTGCTGCACAAAAGAATTACGTCCTGGAAGCACCGCTAGGTGACAAACCTGCTGCAGGAGCAACACCAGATGTTATGAAAGTCTGGCAGAGCAAAGCTGATGACTACTTGATAGTTCAGTGTGCCATGCTTTACGGCTTAGAACCAAGACTTCAACGACGTTTTTAATGCCATGGAGCATATGAGATGTTCCAGGAGTTGAAGTTAATATTTCAAGCAAATTCCTGGATTGAGAGATATGAAGTCTCCAATAATTTCTACAGTTGCAAAATGGAGGAGAATAGTTCTGTCAGTGAATATATACTCAGAATGTATGGGTACCACAACCACTTGACTCAACCAGGAGTTAATCTTCCCGATGATAGTGTCATTGAAAGAGTTCATCAATCACTGCCACCAAGCTACAAGAGCTTCATGATGAACTATAATATGCAAGGGATGGATAAGACGATTCTCGAGCTCTTCGCAATGCTAAAGGCTGCTGAGGTAGAAATCAAGAAGGAGCATCAAGTGTTGATGGTCAACAAGACCACCAGTTACAAGAAAAAGGGTAAAGGGAAGAAGGGGAACTTCAAGAAGAACAACAAGCAAGTTGCTGCTCAAGTGAAGAAGCCCAAGTCTGGACCTAAGCATGAGACTGAGTGCTTCTACTACAAAGTTACTGGTCACTGGAAGCGGAACTGCCCCAAGTATTTGGCGGAGAAGAAGGATGGCAAAGTGAAAGGTATATTTGATATGCATGTTATTGATGTGTACCTTACTAATGCTCGCAGTAGCGCCTGGGTATTTGATACCGGTTTTGTTGCTAATATTTGCAACTCGAAACAGGGGGCTACAGATTAAGCGAAGATTGGCTAAGGACGAGGTGATGATGTGCGTGGGAAATGGTTCCAAAGTCGATGTGATCGTCGTCGGCACACTACCTCTACATCTACCTTCAGGATTAGTTTTAGACCTAAATAATTGTTATTTGGTGCTAGCTTTGAGAATGAACATTATATCTGGATCTTGTTTGATGCGAGAGAGTTATTCATTTAAATCAGAGAATAATGGTTGTTCTATTTATATGAGTAATATCTTTTATGGTCATGAACCCTTGATGAGTAATAAATCTTGATAGTAGTGATACACATGTTCATAGTATTGAAGCCAAAAGATATAAGTTTAATAATGATAGTGCAACTTATTTGTGGCACTGCCGTTTAGGTCATATTGGTGTAAAGCGCATGAAGAAACTCCATGCCGATGGACTTTTGGAATCACTTGATGCTTGCGAACCATGCCTCATGGGCAAGATGACTAAGACTCCGTTCTCCGGAACAATGGAGAGAGCAACGGACTTGTTGGAAATAATACATACTGATGTATGCGGTCCGATGAGTGTTGATGCTCGCGGCGGGTATCATTATTTTCTTACCTTCACAGATGATTTGAGCTGATATGGGTATATCTACTTGATGAAACATAAGTCTGAAACATTTGAAAAGTTCAAAGAATTTCAGAGTGAAGTGGAAATCATCGTAACAAGAAAATTAAGTTTCTACGATCTGATCATGGAGGAGAATATTTGAGTTACGAGTTTGGTCTTCATTTGAAACAATGCGAATAGTTTCACAACTCATGCCCCTGGAACACCACAGCGTAATGGTGTGTCCGAACGTTGTAACCGCACTTTATTAGATATGGTGCGATCTATGATGTCTCTTACTGATTTACTGCTATCATTTTGGGGTTATGCTTTACAGACAGCTGGATTCACGTTAAATAGGGCACCATCAAAATCCGTTGAGACGACACCTTATGAACTGTGGTTTGGCAAGAAACCCAAGTTGTCGTTTCTTAAAGTTTGGGGCTGTGATGCTTATGTGAAAAAGCTTCAACCTGATAAGCTCGAACCCAAATCGGAGAAATGTGTCTTCAGAGGATACCCAAAAGAGACTGTTGGGTACACCTTCAATCACAGATCCGAAGGCAAGATATTCATTGCTAAGAATGGATCCTTTCTAGAAAAGGAGTTTCTCTCAAAAGAAGTGAGTGGGAGGAAAGTAGAACTTGACGGGGTAATTGTACCTTCTCCCTTATTGGAAAGTAGTTCATCACAGAAATCAGTTCCAGTGATTCCTACACCAGTAAGTGAGGAAGCTCATGGTGATAATCATGAAACTTCTGATCAAGTTACTACCGAACCTCGTAGGTCAACTAGAGTAAGATCCGCACCAGAGTGGTACGGTAATCCTATTCTGGAGGTCATGTTACTTGACCATGACGAACCTATGAACTATGAGGAAGCGATGATGATCCCAGATTCCGCAAAATGGCTTGAGGCCATGAAATATGAGATGGGAGCCATAGAGAATAAATGGATCTTCAAGAAGAAGACAGACGCTGATGGTAATGTTACTGTCTACAAAGCTCGACTTGTTGCAAAAGGTTTTCGACAAGTTCAAGGAGTTGACTATGATGAGACCTTCTCACCCGTAGCGATGCTTAAGTCCGTCCGAATCATGTTAGCAATTGCCGCATTTTATGATTATGAAATTTGGCAAATGGATGTCAAAACTGCATTCCTTAATGGATATCTTAAAGAAGAGTTGTATATGATGCAACCAGAAGGTTTTGTCGATCCAAAAGGTGCTAACAAAGTGTGCAAGCTCCAACGATCCATTTATGGACTGGTGCAAGCCTCTCGGAGTTGGAATATACGTTTTGATAGTGTGATCAAAGCATATGGTTTTATATAGACTTTTGGAGAAGCCTGTATTTACAAGAAAGTGAGTGGGAGCTTGCTACCTCTTGAGCACTGCATTGGTTTTCCCTTGAGGAGGAAAGGGTGATGCAGCAAAGTAGCGTAAGTATCTCCCTCGGTTTTTGAGAACCAAGGTATCAATCCAGTAGGAGGCTACACGTGAGTCCCTCGCTCCTGCACAAAACAAATAAATCCTCGCAACCAACGCGATAAGGGGTTGTCAATCCCTACACGGTCACTTACGAGAGTGAGATCTGATAGATATGATAAGATAATATTTTTGGTAGTTTTGTGATAAAGATGCAAAGTAAAATAAAAGCAAAGTAAAAAGCAAAGTATTGGAAGATTAATATGATGAAGATAGACCCGGAGGCCATAGGTTTCACTAGTGGCTTCTCTCAAGAGCATAAGTATTTTATGGTGGGTGAACGAATTACTGTTGAGCAATTGACAGAATTGAGCATAGTTATGAGAATATCTAGGTATGATCATGTATATAGGCATCACGTCCGAGACAAGTACACCGACTCTTGCCTGCATCTACTACTATTACTCCACTCATCGACCGCTATCCAGCATGCATCTAGAGTATTAAGTTCATGAAAACAAAGTAATGCCTTAAGCAAGATGACATGATGTAGAGGGACAAATTCATGCAATATGATAAAAATCCCATCTTGTTATCCTCGATGGCAACAATACAATGCGTGCCTTGCTGCCCCTACTGTCACTAGGAAAGGACACCGCAAGATTGAACCCAAAGCTAAGCACTTCTCCCATTGCAAGAAAGATCAATCTAGTAGGCCAAACCAAACTGATAATTCGACGAGACTTGCAAAGATAACCAATCATACATAAAAGAATTCAGAGAAGATTCAAATATTGTTCATAGATAATCTTGCATAAACCCACAATTCATCGGTCTCAACAAACACACCGCAAAAAGAAGATTACATCGAATAGATCTCCACAAGAGAGGGGTAGAACATTGTATTGAGATCCAAAAAGAGAGAAGAAGCCATCTAGCTAATAACTATGGACCCGAAGGTCTGAGGTAAACTACTCACACTTCATCGGAGGGGCTATGGTGTTGATGTATAAGCCCTCCGTGATGGATGCCCCCTCCGGTGGAGCTCCGGAACAGGCCCCAAGATGGGATCTCGTGGATACAGAAAGTTGCGGCGGTGGAATTAGGGTTTTGGCTCCGTCTCTGGTCGTTTGGGGGTACGTAGGTATATATAGGAGGAAGGAGTACGTTGGTGGAGCAACAGGGGGCCCACGAGGGTGGAGGGCGCGCCTGGAGGGGGGTGACGATGTCCTGGACTAGGGGGTACTCACCACGTCATCTCCTGATCTGTTAGATTGGGCCGAGGAACCCCATGGCCGTATACTCATGGGCCAGTTCGGACAGCTGGCGCATACATGGAAGATTCCACAAGACTTGGTGATCAAGACAAGGACTCCTCCCCACCGGCGTATTCGGCTAGGACTCTTGTTATCCTAGGCCTCTGGTGCATTATATAAACCGAGGCCAGGCTAGTCGATAGATCAGATACATACAATCATACCATAGACTAGCTTCTAGGGTTTAGCCTCTCTGATCTCATGGTAGATCTACTCTTGTACTACCCATATCATCAATATTAATCAAGCAGGACGTAGGGTTTTACCTCCATCAAGAGGGCCTGAACCTGGGTAAAACATCGTGTCCCCTGCCTCCTGTTACCATCCGCCTTAGACGCTCAGTTCGGGACCCCCTACCTGAGATCCGCCGGTTTTGACACCGACATTGGTGCTTTCATTGAGAGTTCCGCTATGTGTTCGGCAAAAGGTTGATGGCTCGCCTGCAGATCAACTGCGACTTCGGCATCTTCGTCACCAGCTCGACTGGTCACCTTGGCTGGACCAAGGACTGTGCCCAACCTCCGATCGTCATGTTCGGATGAGGGCCTTCATCAACATCAACTCCGATCTCTATCAATGGAGCTCGGGGGCTCAACGTCAACATTGCCCTCGGGCGACCGTGCTGTTTTTCCGAATAGCAAACTTGTATCCACTGCCACCATCTCTTAGAGCATCGCTTTGATGATCCCTTTGGTGGAATTGTGCGGAATTGAGTCTACAACATCCATGCAAAATTTCGTCGAGTTCCGATGGATGAATCTCCGACAATCTACGATATTACCGGAGCCCTGTCAAATCTAGACGGGAATCTGGACGAGTTTAGGGCGTGGTCTCCAGAGCCTAGCTCGGAGGTCCTTTGGAAGATCCAACCGTTCATCTACTATGGAATTCCCATATCTACCACCCCTCCAAATTCAGCTCGATCCGACAGTTCAAACTCCGGGAACCTTCCGATGAGTGGATCAATTTTCGGATCCGTTTCCTGCACGAATACGGATCCGACCCGAATTCATGTTTCTTTCTGAACGTGACACTGGACAACCTTTTTAGAGGAATTCTATTCTAGGTTACTGTGCGTTGTTTTTAAACACGTGCCCATAAATTTTTAAGCCTCCCCTGAGGTCGCCTTCATCATCATGCTGGTGTCAAATCAGTCCGGCGATATTGCTCCAAGGCTGCCGACCTGTGCTAGACACGTCGTCACTTTGTTGAGCCGAGCTCAACTTCTTCGGATCATCATCTCGGCAAGCCGAACAAGAGTCCGGCATCGCGAAGGATAAATCATCACCAACATCGCCGCCCCACGGATTACACGGAGCGGGCATACCGGCATCGCCGCACTATCACTTCATCAAGCCGTCATCTACCATGTGACGACCTGCATCGGCAGGGCCGCACTATTGCTTCTTCAAGCTGGTGTCCATCATGCCGACCTACTTCGACTCATTGGCTGACATTGAGGCTTCAACATCTCGGCTGGACCGGGGGCTTCGCCATCTCTTCATCAACCTACTCTGGAGACTTCGGCGTCACTAGCCGACCAGCTCCGCCACGTTAGCTGGACCGAGGGCTTTGCCTCGGCGAGCCAACCTTTGCCAGCATCGCCATACCGTCGCTTTATCGCCCATCAGGCAATGGGTGTGCGGATCAAGTCCCAATTTTGGGAATCACCTTTCTTCGGATTGCTACAACAAATAAACCAGGTGCTATTAATCCTAGTATTTTTTGCTTGTTGTGTTTATTTTTCCCAAGGAATTATTACTCTGGTTTGTCCATCATTTGTACACAGGTCTATCAAATGATGGCCGCATTAACGACGGTCCCGTGGTGTCTCGGTCAGTTTCCGTACATAGTCCGGCAAACGCCGCATCCGGAACTCAGACCGACCTATGAATTCAGGCTTTGCCACGCCTTTACCGCATCACGCCGACGCCCTGCATCGACATTGACTTCGGCGCCAGGCCATATTTCTTTTATTACTCACTTTGCATAAATTATTTATTATGCAACGATTTTTTTAATTATTATTATTACTATTATCTCCGATTTGTACTATTTTTTGTGCACAGGAAAATGATCCGGGGACTTCGTCGTCACTCTGCCGGTCTACATTGACCGTGCTATGTCACCACTTCGGCGTGTCGAGCTCTCCGCTCCGCCACCTCGGGACCGGCTTGGGGGATGGAACCTTGTCCCGCATCGAGCTCGGACCGCATCATCAATGCCGAACACATTAACCAGCTAAGTTGCTTTCATGTTCAAAGTTTTAATTTTTAACTTGTGTTCGGTTCGACCAAGCATTATACTTTTTTGGAAAAAAGTTGCTTGTAAAAAATTTCCTTGTCCAAACTTTGTTTGTGACACACATATTCAAATACCCCGTTTATTTGGGGGCTTCCTTTATGAAGCTTTTCCTCTTACATATGATTATACTTGTACGGCTTCGTTCCTTGTTCATGTATTACGCCACAATATGCACCATATTGACTTAAGCGATTTGCAAGGTGGGTTGCCTGGCTCCTATGCTTACCCCTACGTTCCCGATTGTTTGGCTAGGGAGTAAAGGGAGCACCTCTGCGATTGTCACGACCGGATCCTCCGAGCTCTGACCTCAGACTGGGTGAAGCCGAAAGCTACCGCTCTTATTGTTTTCAATCATGGTCGACACACAACGGAACTCATGAGTACAAAAAATCTATTGCACAAGTCTCATAGCAATAATGAGCACCGAAGAAAGGTATCGGTGGGGGGTACTATTTTCTTCGAAGATGCTTCTTACACTTCGTCTGTAATATAGCATAAGTTCCCTGAGCGCGCTTTGTTTGTTACAGCCTTATGGCCCGGTTGCCTGGTTATCGGAAACACTGTCGATATTCTTGACAGGTGGAGTACATAACACTTTTCGGTCCTTGACCTAAGAGGGAGAAGCCGACGGTCGGTTAAGACGCGTTTAAAGTTCGGTTGAACAAAGATATGATACAAGTACTTCGGTACATACAATCATTATACATAAAATTCTTTTACCCAAGTCACTTGGGGGCTCTTAAAATTTATATGAGCTATTTTATAGTAAATGTGTTTTCTTCTTGGTCGTTGCAAAGTCTTTTTTTCATCACTCCTTTTTTCGACATGAGTGTGTGGTCACTAGCCGGGGAGCCTAATTTCTCTCTCAAAGCCGCTAGAGTTTAGTTTGCTAAACTGGCCTAATGAGAAGTACTCTGCCTTCGGGATAGGAGGTTGAAGCCGTAGGCTGACCCGCTTGAAGTCTTGAGATAGGATGTGTCATGTTAAAGCACGGCAGAAGCACTTTTTTTCAAGTCCAATTTTCGGATTGGCACCGAACACTTGATCTAGTTCGGACATTAAACTTTTGAATAAGTTTTTTGGCTTTTCGAGCCTACAGCACTTTTAAACTATTTGTGTGTTTCCAGCACAAGTCTCACAGTGCAATGCCGGACACCTTTAGAGATTCGGCAAAAACATTCTCGGATGTTGCTATATATGCATCGGTTTCGAATTGTGTCTTCGGTCAATAGTTGGGTTGCCCGGCTCCTGTGCTTGCCTCCTGCGTTCTGCTTTGTTCGGCTAGGTGTGCAAAGGGAGAACCACTACGATTGTGCTTCCAGCTCACATGGTTAAGCACCTCAGTGGAGAAAGCCAAAAACTGACTGTCACAATAAGCGTAAACTGGTCAGTGATCCGATGAATGTGTTAAATGACGGGCCATTCATAACATTGGCCGAAGTGTTTACGGCTTGACCTCGACTGTCGCCGAACACTACCGGGGACTAGTAACTGGCCTCCCAAACTAAATCCTCAATATTTGCTCCTTACATTAGAGCTGAGGTTTCATGATCATGCTTCGCATGACAACCCGAAGAAAGGAACCAATAGTGGGACTATTTTCTTTAGAAGACATTTCTTATGTTAAACAATAATATAACATATCTCTCTGCGTACCTTTGTTTATAAAACCGTATGGCCTGATTGCCTTGTTTGTCGTAAATCTTTGCCCTCATAAAGGCTTTATAAAGTAGGACAAACACTCCTCGGCTACTGGCCGAGGAGGAGGAAGCCGATGGTCGGTCAACAAAGTTTTGTACAATGCGGATCCGAGCATTAATGATGTAAAGTACTTGGATACATAGAGTCATTAAACATAATTTGTGATTTTACTATGTATATCGATCCTTAATTCGGCCACCCGTGCCCGCATTAAGGCTCGGGGGATACTGGGCTTCGGGCTTATTATTTACAAATATTAAAGGGGCAGATCGATCCCCTGATCTGGTGTTGCCACCCGACCAGTGTCTCAGGGGCTACTGCATTGCCTGTTCAATGCAGAAAATTTTAAGTGCAATACAGTTTCCGAGGAGATTTTGATCCTCGGGTTGGTCGGCCGCACCCAACCTGAGTCTCGAGGACTGAGCATGCCGCTTTTTGTGTCCTGAAGTATTCTGCCGACCTAGGAGTTAATCCTCAGACCGATTTTGCAAATCAACCTGAGTCTCAGCAGCTACTGGGATCAGCGGTCTTATGTCATCCTTCAGGTGCATCTCGGGTTTTAGACCGATACACACCTTGAGGGCTACTAGCTATATATCTCGGCAGAGAATAAATTGCACCAATAAAAAATATTGACAAAAATCGGCCCACAGTCGGGGTGGTGCACCACCTCGGAAGCAGTCCGGCATAAAGCTCGGGCGCTAGTGGCTGGCTCCATAGAGGGCATTTCCAGCATTAAGCTCGGCTAAACTCCTTCAACTTTTTTGAACGAAGGTGATTTATGACACCTCGGATATAATCCAGCGTTGGAGCTCGGATACAGTCCGGCGTTGGAGCTTGGACATAGTCCTGCATTGGAGCTCGGATACATTCCGGCGTTGGAGCTCGGAAGCGGTCCGGCATTGGTGCTTGGCTGCAAAAGATACCTCGAATGCAGTCCGGCGTTAGAGCTCGGACGCAAGAGGACACTGCCTCCTGGGAACAACTTCAAACCCGAGGTGTGGCATAAAAATTAGAAGGCATTGATAAAGGCCAGAAACTTAAAGGGGCTCCTCGGATACCCGACGTGTAAAGTCGTCGAATGCATTTCGGCGATCCTCAAGATCGAAGATGAGAAGATTTGTTGAACCAATTTTCAAGACCGACGACCAAAGATGAAGAACAATTCGGAAGAATCGAGGAGCGTCCCTAATTTGAAGACCAGTTCAGGGGGCTACTGACGGTGTCCTGGACTAGGGGGTACTCACCACGTCATCTCCCGATCTGTTAGATTGGGCCGAGGACCCCATGGCCGTATACTCATGGGCCAGTTCGGACAGCTGCCGCATACATGGAAGATTCCAAAAGACTTGGTGATCAAGACAAGGACTCCTCCCCACCGGCGTATTCGGCTAGGACTCTTGTTATCATAGGCCTCTGGTGCATTATATAAACCGAGGCCAGGCTAGTCGATAGATCAGATACATACAATCATACCATAGGCTAGCTTCTAGGGTTTAGCCTCTCTGATCTCGTGGTAGATCTACTCTTGTACTACCCATATCATCAATATTAATCAAGCAGGACACAGGGTTTTACCTCCATCAAGAGGGCCCGAACCTGGGTAAAACATCGTGTCCCCTGCCTCCTGTTACCATCCGCCTTAGACGCACAGTTCGGGACCCCCTACCCGAGATGCGCCGGTTTTGACACCGACAGGGGGGTAGGCGCGCCCCCTACCTCGTGGCCTCCTCCTTTATTTCTTAACGTAGCGTCCAAGTCTCCTGGATCATGTTCGGTGAGAAAATCATGTTCCCGAAGGTTTCATTCCGTTTGGACTCCGTTTGATATTCCTTTTCTTCGAAACCCTAAAATAGGCAAAAAAAATAGCAATTCTGGGTTGGACCTCCGATTAATAGGTTAGCCCAAAAATAATATAAAAGTGGATAATAAAATCCAATAATGTCCAAAACAGTAGATAATATAGCATGGAGCAATCAAAAATTATAGATACGTTGGAGACATATCAAGCATCCCCAAGCTTAATTCCTGCTCGTCCTCGAGTAGGTAAATGATAAAAATAGAATTTTTGATGCGGAGTGCTACTTGGCATAATTTTAATGTAATTCTTCTTAATTGTGGTATGAATATTCAGATCCGAAAGATTCAAGATAAAAGTTCATATTGACATAAAAATAATAATAATTCAAGCATACTAACTAAGCAATTATGTCTTCTCAAAATAACATGGCCAAAGAAAGTTCATCCCTACAAAATCATATAGTTTAGTCATCCTCCATTTTCGTCACACGAGAATGTTCTCATCATGCACAACCCCGATGACAAGCCAAGCAATTGTTTCATACTTTAGTAATCTAAAACCTATAAACTTTCACGCAATATATGAGCGCGAGCCATGGACATAGCACTATGGGTGGAATAGAATATGATGATGGGGGTTATGTGGAGAAGACAAAAAAGGAGAAATTCTCACATCAACGAGGCTAATCAATGGGCTATGGAGATGCCCATCGATTGATGTTAATGCAAGGAGTAGGGATTGCCATGCAACGGATGCACTAGAGCTATAAATGTATGAAAGCTCAACAAAAGAAACTAAGTGGGTGTGCATCCAAATTGCTTGCTCACGAAGACCTAGGGCACTTGAGGAGGCCCATTGTTGGAATATACAAGACAAGTTCTATAATCAAAAATTCCCACTAGTATATGAAAGTGACAAAACAAAAGACTCTCTATCATGAAGATTATGGTGCTACTTTGAAGCACAAGTGTGGCAAAGGATATTAGCATTGTCCCTTCTCTCTTTTTCTCTCTTTTTTGGGCCTTCTCTTTTTTTATGGCCTTTCTCTCCTTTTTTTAATTCCTCACTTGGGACAATGCTCTAGAAAATGATGATCATCACACTTCTATTTATTTACAACTCAATGATTACAACTCGATGCTAGAACAAAAGATGACTCTATATGAATGCCTCCGGCGGTGTACCGGGATATGCAATGAACCAAGAGTGACATGTATGAAAGAATTATGAACGGTGGCTTTCCCACAAATACTATGTCAACTACATGATCATGCTAAGCAATATGACAATGATGAATGTGTCATGATAAACGGAATGGTGGAAAGTTGCATGGCAATATATCTCGGAATGGCTATGGAAATGCCATAATAGGTAGGTATGGTGGCTGTTTTGAGGAAGATATAAGGAGGTTTATGTGTGAAAGAGCGTATCATATCACGGGGTTTGGATGCACCGGCGAAGTTTGCACCAACTCTCAATGTGAGAAACGGCAATGCACGGTACCGAAGAGGCTAGCAATGATGGAAGGGTGAGAGTGCGTATAATCCATGGACTCAGTCATAAAGAACTCACATACTTATTGCAAAAATCTACAAGTCATCAAAAACCAAGCACTACGCGCATGATCCTAGGGGGATAGATTGGTAGGAAAAGACCATCGCTCGTCCCCGACCGCCACTCATAAGGAGGACAATCAAAGAACACCTCATGTTTCAAATTTGTTACATAAGTTTATGATACGTGCATGCTACGGGACTTGCAAACTTCAACACAAGCATTTCTCAAATTCACAACTACTCAACTAGCACGACTTTGATATTATTACCTCCATATCTCAAAACAATCATCAAGCATCAAACTTCTCTTAGTATTCAAAACACTCATAAGAATTTTTTTACTAATCTTGAATACCTAGCATATTAGGATTATTTAAGAAAATTACCATGCTATTTAAGACTCTCAAAATAATCTAAGTGAAGCATGAGAGATCAATAGTTTCTATAAAACAAATCCACCACCGTGCTCTAAAAGATATAAGTGAAGTACTAGAGCAAAACTATATAACTCAAAAGATATAAGTGAAGCACATAGAGTATTCTAACAAATTCCAAATCATGTGTGGCTCTCTCAAAAGGTGTGTAAAAAAAGGATGATTGTGTTAAACTAAAAAGCAAAGACTAAAATCATACAAGACGCTCCAAGCAAAACACATATCATGTGGTGAATAAAAATATAGCTCCAAGTAAAGTTACCGATGGAAGTAGACGAAAGAGGGGATGCCTTCCGGGTCATCCACAAGCTTTGGCTTTTAGGTGTCCTTATATTATCTTGGGGGTGCCATGGGCATCCCCAAGCTTAGACTCTTGCCACTCCTTGTTCCATAATCCATCAAATCTTTACCCAAAACTTGAAAACTTCACAACACAAAATTTAAAGTAGAAAATCTCGTGAGCTCCGCTAGCGAAAGAAAACAAAAGACCACTTCAAGGTACTGTAATGAACTCATTATTTATTTATATTGGTGTTAAACCTACTGTATTCCAACTTCTCTATGGTGTATAAACTATTTTACTAGCCATAGATTCATCAAAATAAGCAAACAACACACAAAAAACAGAATCTGTCAAAAACAGAACAGTCTGTAGTAATCTATAACTAGCGCAAGATCTGGAACCCCAAAAATTCTAAAATAAATTTCTGGACGTGAGGAATGTATCTATTAATCATCTGCAAAAAGAATTAACTAAATAGCACTTTCCAAATAAAAATGGCAGCAGTTCACGTGAGCGCTAAAGTTTCTGTTTTTTACAGCAAGATATCAAGACTTTCCCCAAGTCTTCCCAACGGTTCTACTTGGCACAAACACTAATTAAACACAAAAAACACAACCAAAACAGAGGCTAGGTAAATTATTTATTACTAAACAGGAGCAAAACGCAAGGAATAAAAATAAAATTGGGTTGCCTCCCAACAAGCGCTATCGTTTAACGCCCCTAGCTAGGCATAAAAAGCAAGGATAGATCTAGGTATTGCCATAATAGTAAGATAGATCATTAAAGCTCATTTCATATTCTCTATGTTCGGCAGCAAGTTTTTTTTGAGGCAAGCAAAAGTAATCAAAAGGGCTAAATTTAATGGGACAAAAGTCCCCAAGATCAACTTTGGGAGGTATAGGTTCCTCCTTTGGCCCTTCGTATTGCACAACCAATTCATCATTATAAGCATTCATTTGACAGAACTTTGTGAGCCTATACTCAAGAGAATAGCCTAGTTCATTATTTCAAATGGCCAAATCATCATTAATTTCAGAAATTCTATCAACTAAAACATTGGTAGGAACCCTTTTTCTAATATTTTCATTGAAAGCAACATAGTCTAGAGATTGAAAACGCATTATTTCTTCTTGATCAAAAAGGATAGCCTCTATAGGAGGACGGCAAGTGTCCACCCTATAATGTGCAAAGATTTCTTTGGCCTCTTTTATTATGAATCTAAACTCATGAGCCAAAAATATAGTAGCGGTACGCTTAATAGAAGAATGCTCAATATTAGAAAATTCTAGGAAAATCCTTTGTATGCAAGGGTGCATGTGCATGAATTGTCTTTCAAGTTCAACTACAAGCATGGCAATGGCATCCGCGAGACTACTAGTTCTATGAAGGATAGAACTACCCATAGAAGGTAAAGCACCGGCACAAGTAAAGAAATCTTGGATAAATCCTTTTCCAATAATATTACCACTACCAATACGGAACTTTTTTGTATGTAAGATAGGGGGTTCTTCAGCAGGAGCATCGTAATTTTCCATGATATTATTATTGTCCATGTCGACAATAATTTCCCCAATTTCAGACATAAAGGCAGAAAGTGCAAAAGGAAAAAAGGGGCAAATAGAGAAAGAGAGGGAGGATAGAGAGAGAGGGTGAATAAAACGGCAAGGGTGAAGTGGGGAGATTAATAAAATAAAATCAAAGTAAAAAAGCAAAGTATTGGAAGATTAATATGATGAAGATAGACCCGGGGGGCATAGGTTTCACTAGTGGATTCTCTCAAGAGCATAAGTATTTTACGGTGGGTGAACGAATTACTGTTGAGCAATTGACAGAATTGAGCATAGTTATGAGAATATCTAGTTATGATCATGTATATAGGCATCACGCCCGATACAAGTAGACCGACTCCTGCCTGCATCTACTACTATTAATCCACTCATCGACCACTATCCAGCATTCATCTAGAGTATTAAGTTCATGAAAATAGAGTAACGCCTTAAGCAAGATGACATGATGTAGAGGGATAAATTCATGCAGTATGATAAAAACCCCATCTTGTTATCCTCGATGGCAACAATACAATACGTGCCTTGCTGCCCCTACTGTCATTGGGAAAGGACAACGCAAGATTGAACCCAAAGCTAAGCACTTCTCCCATTGCAAGAAAGATCAATCTAGTAGGCCAAACCAAACTGATAATTCGAAGAGACTTACAAAGATAACCAGTCATACATAAAAGAATTCAGAGAATATTCAAATATTGTTCATAAATAACCTTGATCATAAACCCACAATTCATCGGTCTCAACAAACACACCACAAAAAGAAGATTACATCGAATAGAGCTCCACAAGAGAGTGGGAGAACATTGTATTGAGATCCAAAAAGAGAGAAGAAGCCATCTAGCTAATAACTATGGACCCGAAGGTCTGAGGTAAACTACTCACACTTCATCGGAGGGGCTATGGTGTTGATGTAGAAGCCCTCCGTGATGGATGCCCCCTCCGGCGGAGCTCCGGAACAGGCCCCAAGATGGGATCTCGTGGATACAGAAAGTTACAGCGGTGGAATTAGGGTTTTGGCTCCGTCTCTGGTCATTTGGGGGTACGTAGGTATATATAGGAGGAAGGAGTACGTCGGTGGAGCAACAGGGGGCCCACGAGGCCAGGCTAGTCGATAGATCAGATACATACAATCATACCATAGGCTAGCTTCTAGGGTTTAGCCTCTTTGATCTCATGGTAGATCTACTCTTGTACTACCCATATCATCAATATTAATCAAGCAGGACGTAGGGTTTTACCTCCATCAAGAGGGCCCGAACCTGGGTAAAACATCGTGTCCCCTGCCTCCTGTTACCATCCGCCTTAGACGCACAGTTCGGGACCCCATACCCGAGATCCGCCGGTTTTGACACCGACAGGGGGGTAGGCGCGCCCCCGTACCTCGTGGCCTCCTCCTTTATTTCTTGACGTAGGGTCCAAGTCTCCTGGATCATGTTCGGTGAGAAAATCACGTTCCCGAAGGTTTCATTCTGTTTGGACTCCGTTTCATATTCCTTTTCTTCGAAACCCTAAAATAGGCAAGAAAAATAGCAATTCTGGGCTGGGCCTCCGGTTAATAGGTTAGTCCCAAAAATAATATAAAAATGGATAATAAAGCCCAATAATGTCCAAAACAGTAGATAACATAGCATGGACCAATCAAAAATTATAGATACGTTGGAGACGTATCAGAGCTCTGTAGCATTTCTGATATTATATGTAGATGACATATTGTTGATCAGAAATAATACTGAATTTCTGAATAGCATAAAAGGATACTTGAATAAGAATTTTTCAATGAAATACCTCGGTGAAGCTGCTTATATATTGGGCATCAATATCTATAGAGATAGATCAAGACGCTTAATTGGACTTTCAAAAAGCACATACCTTGACAAAGTTTTGAAGAAGTTCAAAATGGACCAAGCAAAGAAAGGGTTCTTGCCTGTGTTACAAGGTGTGAAGTTGAGTCAGACTCAATGCCCAACCACTGCAGAAGATAGAGAGAAAATGAAAGTCATTCCCTATGCTTCAGCCATAGGTTCTATCATGTATGCAATGTTGTGTACCAGACGTGATGTGTGGCTTGCTATTAGTTTAGCAGGGAGGTACCAAAGTAATCCAGGAGTGGATCACTGGACAGCGGTCAAGAACATCCTGAAATACCTGAAAAGGACTAAGGATATGTTTCTCGTTTATGGAGGTGACAAAGAGCTCTTCGTAAATGGTTACTAAGTCACAAACCGGATACGTATTTTTATAGAATCATGGAGCTGTCAGTTGGTGTGGTTCCAAGCAAAGCGTCGTGGCGGGATCTACGTGTGAATCGGAGTACAATGTTGCTTCCGAAGCAGCAAATGAAGGAGTCTGGATGAAGGAGTTCATATCCGATCTAGGTGTAATACCTAGTGCATCGGGTCCAACGAAAATCTTTTATGACAATACTAGTGCAATTGCCTTGGCAAAGGAATCCAGATTTCACAAGAGAACCAAGCACATCAAGAGATGCTTCAATTGCATCCGCGATCAAGTCAAGGAGGGAGACATAGAGATTTGCAAGATACATATGGATCTGAATGTTGCAGACCCGTTGACTAAGCCTCTCTCACGAGAAAAACATGATCAGCACCAAGACTCCATGGGTGTTAGAATCATTACAATGTAATATAGATTATTAACTCTAGTGCAAGTGGGAGACGGAAGGAAATATGCCCTAGAGGCAATAATAAAGTTATTATTTATATTTCCTTATATCATGAAAAATGTTTATTATTCATGCTAGAATTGTATTAACCGGAAACATAGTACATGTGTGAATACATAGACAAACAAAGTGACACTAGTATGCCTCTACTTGACTAGCTCGTTAATCAAAGATGGTTATGTTTCCTAATCACAGACATGAGTTGTCGTTTGATTAACGGGATCACATCATTAGAGAATGATATGATTGACTTGACCCATCTGTTAGCTTAGCAGGATGATCGTTTAGTATACTGCTATTGCTTTCTCCATAACTTATACATGTTCCTATGACTATGAGATTATGCAACTCCCGAATACCGGAGGAACACTTAGTGTGCTATCAAATGTCACAACGTAACTGGGTGACTATAAAGATGCTCTACAGGTGTCTCTGATGGTGTTTGTTGAGTTGGCATAGATCGAGATTAGGATTTGTCACTCCGTGTATCTCTGGGCCCTCTCGGTAATGCACATCACCACAAGCCTTGCAAGCAATGTAACTAATTGATACATCTCCAATGTATCTATAGTTTTTGATTGTTCCATGCTATTATATATTCTGTTTTGGGTGTTTAATGGGGTTATTTATACACTTTTATATTATTTTTGGGACAAACCTATTAACCGGAGGCCCAGCCCAAATTGTTGTGTTTCGCAGAAAAAGAATATCAAACAGAGTCCAAACAGAATGAAACCTTCGGGAGCGTGATTTTTGGAACAAACATGATCCAGAGGACTTGGAGTGGACGTCAAGCAATCAACGAGGAGGCCACGAGACAGGGGGCGCGCCTACCCCCCTAAGCACGCCCTCCACCCTTGTGGCTCCACCGACCTACTTCTTCCTCCTATATATACTTACGTACCTTGAAAACATCAGACGGCACCACGAAAACCTAATTCCACCGCCGCAACCTTCTGTACCCATGAGATCCCATCTTGGGGCCTTTTCCGGCGCTCCGCCGGAGGGGGCATTGATCACGGAGGGCTTGTACATCAACACCATAGCCTCTCCGATGATGTGTGAGTAGTTTACCTCAGACCTTCGGGTCCATAGTTATCAGATAGATGGCTTCTTCTCTCTCTTTGGATATCAATACAAAGTTCTCCTCGATTCTCTTGGAGATCTATTCGATGTAATCTTCTTTCGCGGTGTGTTTGTCGAGATCCGATGAATTGTGGGTTTACGATCAAGATTATCTATGAACAATATTTGAATCTCCTCTGAATTCTTTTATGTATGATTGGTTATCTTTGCAAGTCTCTTCGAATTATCAGTTTGGTTTGGCCTACTAGATTGATCTTTCTTGCAATGGGAGAAGTGCTTAGCTTTGGGTTCAATCTTGCGGTGCTCGATCCCAGTGACGTAGGGGAAACGAAACGTATTGTATTGTTGACATCAAGGATAAAAAGATGGGGTTTATATCATATTGCATGAGTTTATCCCTCTACATCATGTCATCTTGCTTAAAGGTTACTCCGTTCTTATGAACTTAATACTCTAGATGCATGCTGGATAGCGGTCAATGTGTGGAGTAATAGTAGTAGATGCAGGTAGGAGTCGGTCTACTTGTCACGGACGTGATGCCTATATACATGATCATACCTAGATATTCTCATAACTATGCTCAATTCTATCAATTGCTCGACAGTAATTTGTTCACCCACCGTAATACTTATGCTATCTTGAGAGAAGCCACTTGTGAAACCTATGGCCCCCGGGTCTATTTTCCATCATATAAGTTTCCAATCTATTTTATTTTGCAATATTTACTTTCAATTTATATCATAAAAATACCAAAAATATTTATCTTATTATTATCATCTCTATCAGATCTCACTCTTGCAAGTGGCCGTGAAGGGATTGACAACCCCTTTTATCGTGTTGGTTTCGAGGTTCTTATTTGTTTGTGTAGGTACGAGGTGACTCGCGCGTTCTCTCCTGCTGGATTGATACCTTGATTCTCAAAAACTGAGGGAAATACTTACGTTGCTTTGCTGCATCACCCTTTCCTCTTCAAGGGAAAACCAACGCATGCTCAAGAGGTAGCAAGAAGGATTTCTGGCGCCGTTGCCGGGGACTCTACACACAAGTCAAGACATACCAAGTACCTATCACAAACTCTTATCCCTCGCATTACATTATTTGCCATTTGCCTCTCGTTTTCCTCTCCCCCACTTCACCCTTGCCGTTTTATTCGCCCTTCTTCTGTTCGTCTTTCCATTTGCTTTGATGTCTTACTTGGCTCGTTTGCTCGTTTGCTTGGAATAGTTTATTTATTGCTAAACAGAGAATCTAAGATCTATGGATCCTCATCCGCTTGCTAATCTTTTTAAGAGATCCAATTATGATGAACCAATTGCTAGTGAGTTTTGTGCACCAGATTATCTTTATGAAGTTTTGCTTGAAATTCGTGAATCTGGAAATTGTGATGAAGTACTTTATGGAGTGATTCACGATGGATCTTTGAATAAAAAGCATGATTGCAATGATGATAGTATAAATTCTATTAATGTCAATTGTGCTTATAATATGCAAAACCCTAAGCTTGGGGATGCTGGTTTTGCTATGTCTACTACTTATTGCAATGATCATGATTGGGGTGATTCTTCTTTTGATCTTGAAAATTTATTTAAGCCCCATGATGAATATGAGATTGATTATAATGTTTGCAATAATATTGAAGGTGGGCTTGGAAGAGTGTCAACTTTAGATCCCACATATTTGGAGAATGTTCAATCTTATGAAGTTTTTGATAAAAGTGGGTTTGGAGAAGTCATGACTTTAGTTAATGTTAATCCCACTATTTTGGAAGAATGTCAACTTTGCATACATGTGGATCGTGTTAAGAATATGTTTTGTGATAGCTATATTGTTGAATTTGCTTATGATCCTACATGTAATTATTATGAGAGAGGAAATTTGGTTGTAGAAATTTTCATGTTACTAAATTGCCTCTCGTTATGTTGAGATTGCTATTGTTTCTTTTCGCTTCCTTGCATATGCTAGTTTTTGCTTGCCTTGATAATTTGTTTACCTATAAGATGCCTATGCATAGAAAGTATGTTAGACTTAGATGTGTTTGTCACGTGTTTTATGATGCTCTCTTTGTGCTTCAATTCTTGTCTTTCATGTGAGCATCGTTGAAATCTTATGCCTAGCTATAAGGCTTTAAAGAAAAGCGCTTGTTGGGAGACAACCCAATATTTTTCCTTGATGTTATTTAATAAATAATTTATCTAGCCTCTGTTTTGGTTGTGTTTTTTGTGTTTAATTAGTGTTTGTGCCAAGTATAACCGTTGGGAAGACTTGCGGAAAGTCTTTTTGATCTTGCTGTAAAAAACAGAAACTTTAGCGCTCACGAGAATTGCTGCCATTTTTATTGGAGAGTGATATTTAGTTAATTATTTTTGCAGATGATTAATAGATAAATTCCTAACGTCCAGAAATTTAGTTTAGAATTTTTGGGGTTCCAGAAGTATGTGTTTCATACAGATTACTACAGATTGTTCTGTTTTTTGATAGATTCTGTTTTTCGTGTGTTGTTTGCTTATTTTTCTTTTGCTAACGGAGCTCACGAGATTTTCTGTTAAGTTTTGTGTTGTGAAGTTTTCAAGTTTTGGGTAAAGATATGATCGACTATGGAACAAGGAGTGGCAAGAGCCTAAGGTTGGGGATGCCCAAGGCACCCCAAGGTAAAATCCAAGGACACCAAAAAGCCTAAGCTTGGGGATGCCCCGGAAGGCATCCCCTCTTTTGTCTTCGTTCATCGGTAACTTTACTTGAAGCTATATTTTTATTCACCACATGATATGTGTTTTGCTTGGAGCGTCCTATATAATTTGAGCCTTTGCTTTTTAGTTTACCACAATCATCCTTGATTTACACACCTTTTGAGGGAGACATACATGAATCGGAATTTATTAGAATACTCTATGTGCTTCACTTATATCTTTTGAGCTATATAGTTTTTTCTCTAGTGCTTCACTTATATCTTTTAGAGCACGATGGTGGTTTTATTTTATAGAAATAATTGATCTCTCATGCTTCACTTATATTATTTTGAGAGTCCTTTAGAACAACATGGTAATTTTCTTTTATGCATAATAAAAACTTTCATATAAGTGCATTGAATACTATGAGAAGTTTGATACTTGATAATTGTTTTGAGATATGGAGATGGTGACATTAGAATCATGCTAGTTGATTAGTTGTGAATTTGAGAAATACTTGTGTTGAAGTTTGTGATTCCCGTAGCATGCACGTATGGTGAACCGTTATGTGTTGAAGTCGGAGCATGATTTATTTATTGATTGTCTTCCTTATGAGTGGCGGTAAGGGACGAGTGGTGGTCTTTTCCTACCAATCTATCCCCCTAGGAGCATGCGTGTAGTACTTTGTTTCAATAACTAATAGATTTTTGCAATAAGTATGTGAGTTCTTTATGACTAATGTTGAGTCCATGGATTATAGGCACCCTCACCCTTCCACATTTGCTAGCCTCTCTATTACCGCGCAATTTTTGCCGGTATCATACACCCACCATGCACCTTCCTCAAAACATCCACCATACCTACCTATTATGGCATTTCCATAGCCATTCCGAGATATATTGCCATGCAACTTTCCACCGTTCCGTTTGTTATGACACGCTTCATCATTGTCATATTGCCATGCATGATCATGTAGTTGACATCGTATTTGTGGAAAAGCCACCTTTCATAATTTTTTCATACATGTCACTCTTGATTCATTGCATATCCCGGTACACCGCCGGAGGCATTCACATAGAGTCATATTTTGTTCTAAGTATTGAGTTGTAATTCTTGAGTTGTAAGTGAAAAGAAGTGTGATGATCATCATTATTAGAGCATTGTCCCAGTGAGGAAAGGATGATGGAGACTATGATTCCCCACCAAGTCGGGATGAGAGTCCGGACGAAAAAAAAGAGAGAAAAGAGGCCAAAAGAAAAAAAAAGAAGGCCCAAATAAAAAAATGAGAGAAAAAGAGAGAAGGACAATGTTACTATCCTTTTTCCACACTTGTGCTTCAAAGTAGCACCATGATCTTCATGATAGGGAGTCTCCAATGTTGTCACTTTCGTAAACTAGTGGGAATTTTACATTATAGAACTTGGCTTGTATATTCCAATGCTGGGCTTCCTCAAATTGCCCTAGGTCTTCGTGAGCAAGCAAGTTGGATGCGCATCCATTTATTTTCTTTTGTTGAGCTTTCATACACTTATAGCTCTAGTGCATCCGTTGCATGGCAATCCCTACTCACTCACATTGACATCTATTGATGGGAATATCCATAGCCCGTTGATATGCCTAGTTGATGTGAGAATATCTTCTCCTTTTTGTCTTCTCCACAACCACCATTATATTCCACCTATAGTGCTATGTCCATGGCTCATGCTCATGTATTGCGTGGAAGTTGAAAAAGTATGAGAACATCAAAATTATGAAACAATTTCTTGGCTTGTAATCGGGGTTGTGCATGATTTAATATTTTGTGTGATGAAGATAGAGCATAGCCAGACTATATGATTTTGTAGGGATAACTTTCTTTGGCCATGTTATTTTGATAAGATATGATTGCTTAGTTAGTATGCTTGAAGTATTATTATTTTTATGTCAATATTAAACTTTTATCTTGAATCTTTCGGATCTGAACATTCGTGCCACAATAAAGAAAATTACATTGAGAAATGTGTTAGGAAGCATTCCACATCAAAAATTCTATTTTTATCATTTACCTACTCGAGGACGAGCAGGAATTAAGCTTGGGGATGCTTGATACGTCTCCAATGTATCTATAATTCTTTATTATTCCATGATATTATATATTCTGTTTTTGGTGTTTAATGGGCTTATTTATAGACTTTTATATTATTTTTGGACTAACCTATTAACTGGAGGCCCAACCCAAATTGCTGTTTTTTTGCCTATTTTAGTGTTCCGCAGAAAAAGAATATCAAACGGAGTCCAAACGGAATGAAACCTTCGGGAGGGTGATTTTGGAACAAACGTGATCCAGAGGACTTGGAGTGGACGTCAAGCAATCAACGAGGAGGCCACGAGGCAGGGGGCGCGCCTACCCCCCTGGGCGCGCCCTCCACCCTCGTGGGCTCCTCGTGGCTCCACCGACCTACTTCTTCCTCCTTTATATACCTACGTACCCTGAAAACATTAGAGGGCACCACAAAAACCTAATTCCACCGCTGCAACCTTCTGTACCCGTGAGATCCCATCTTTGGGCCTTTTCCGGTGCTCCGCCGGAGGGGGCATTGATCACGGAGGGCTTGTACATCAACACCATAGCCTCTCCGATGATGTGTGAGTAGTTTACCTCACACCTTCGGGTCCATAGTTATTAGCTAGATGGCTTCTTCTCTCTCTTTGGATCTCAATACAAAGTTCTCCTCGATTTTCCTGGAGATCTATTCGATGTAATCTTCTTTTGCGATGTGTTTGTCGAGATCCATTGAATTGTGGGTTTATGATCAAGATTATCTATGAACAATATTTGAATCTTCTCTGAATTCTTTTATGTATGATTGGTTATCTTTGCAAGTCTCTTCGAATTATCAGTTTGGTTTGGCCTACTTGATTGATCTTTCTTGCAATGGGAGAAGTGCTTAGCTTGGGGTTCAATCTTTCGGTGCTCGATCCCAGTGACAGTAGGGGAAACGACACGTATTGTATTGTTGCCATCAAGGATAAAAAGATGGGGTTTATATCATATTGCATGAGTTTATCCCTCTACATCATGCCATCTTGCTTAAAGCGTTACTCCGTTCTTATGAACTTAATACTCTAGATGCATGCTGGATAGCGGTCGATGTGTGGAGTAATAGTAGTAGATGCAGGCAGGAGTCGGTCTACTTGTCACGGACGTGATGCCTATATACATGATCATACCTAGATATTCTCATAACTATGCTCAATTCTATCAATTGCACGACAGTAATTTGTTCACCCACCGTAATACTTATGCTATCTTGAGAGAAGCCACTAGTGAAACCTATGGCCCCCGGGTCTATTTTCCATCATATAAGTTTCCAATCTATTTTATTTTGCAATCTTTACTTTCAATTTATATCAGAAAAATACCAAAAATATTTATCTTATTATTATCATCTCTATCAGATCTCACTCTTGCAAGTGGCCGTGAAGGGATTGACAACCCCTTTTATCGCGTTGGTTGCGAGGTTCTTATTTGTTCGTGTAGGTACGAGGTGACTCGCGTGTTGTCTCCTGCTGGATTGATACCTTGATTCTCAAAAACTGAGGGAAATACTTACGCTGCTTTGCTGCATCACCCTTTCCTCTTCAAGGGAAATTCGTGAATCTGGAAATTGTGATGAAGTACTTTATGGAGTGATTCATGATGGATCTTTGAATAAAAATCATGATTGCAATGATGATAGTATAAATTCTATTAATGTCAATTGTGCTTATAATATGCAAAACCCTAAGCTTGGGGATGCTGGTTTTGCTATGTCTACTACTTATTGCAATGATCATGATTGGGGTGATTCTTCTTTTGATCTTGAAAATTTATTTAAGCCCCATGATGAATATGAGATTGATTATAATGTTTGCAATAATATTGAAGGTGGGCTTGGAAGAGTGTCAACTTTAGATCCCACATATTTGGAGAATGTTCAATCTTATGAAGTTTTTGATAAAAGTGGGTTTGGAGAAGTCATGACTTTAGTTAATGTTAATCCCACTATTTTGGAAGAATGTCAACTTTGCATACATGTGGATCGTGTTAAGAATATGTTTTGTGATAGCTATATTGTTGAATTTGCTTATGATCCTACATGTAATTATTATGAGAGAGGAAAATTTGGTTGTAGAAATTTTCATGTTACTAAATTACCTCTCGTTATGTTGAGATTGCTATTGTTTCTTTCCGCTTCCTTGCATATGCTAGTTTTTGCTTGCCTTGATAATTTGTTTACCTATAAGATGCCTATGCATAGAAAGTATGTTAGACTTAGATGTGTTTGTCACGTGTTTTATGATGCTCTCTTTGTGCTTCAATTCTTGTCTTTCATGTGAGCATCGTTGAAATCTTATGCCTAGCTATAAGGCTTTAAAGAAAAGCGCTTGTTGGGAGACAACCCAATATTTTTCCTTGATGTTATTTAATAAATAATTTATCTAGCCTCTGTTTTGGTTGTGTTTTTTGTGTTTAATTAGTGTTTGTGCCAAGTATAACTATTGGGAAGACTTGGAGAAAGTCTTTTTGATCTTGCTGTAAAAAACAGAAATTTTAGCGCTCACGAGAATTGCTGCCATTTTTATTGGAGAGTGATATTTAGTTAATTATTTTTGCAGATGATTAATAGATAAATTCCTCACGTCTAGAAATTTAGTTTATAATTTTTGGGTTCCAGAAGTATGTGTTTGATACAGATTACTACAAATTGTTCTGTTTTTGATAGATTCTGTTTTTCGTGTGGTGTTTGCTTATTTTTCTTTCGCTAACGGAGCTCACGAGATTTTCTGTTAAGTTTTGTGTTGTGAAGTTTTCAAGTTTTGGGTAAAGATATGATGGATTATGGAACAAGGAGTGGCAAGAGCCTAAGGTTGGGGATGCCCAAGGCACCCCAAGGTAAAACCCAAGGACATCACAAAGCCTAAGCTTGGGGATGCCCCGGAAGGCATCCCCTCTTTTGTCTTCGTTCATCGATAACTTTACTTGAAGCTATATTTTTATTCACCACATGATATATGTTTTGCTTGGAGCGTCCTGTATAATTTGAGTCTTTGCTTTTTAGTTAACCACAATCATCCTTGATTTACACACCTTTTGAGAGAGACATACATGAATCGGAATTTATTAGAATACTCTATGTGCTTCACTTATATCTTTTGAGCTATATAGTTTTTTCTCTAGTGCTTCACTTATATCTTTTAGAGCACGATGGTGGTTTTATTTTATAGAAATAATTGATCTCTCATGCTTCACTTATATTATTTTGAGAGTCCTTTAGAACAACATGGTAATTTTCTTTTATGCATAATAAAAACTTTCATATAAGTGCATTGAATACTATGAGAAGTTTGATACTTGATAATTGTTTTGAGATATGGAGATGGTGACATTAGAATCATGCTAGTTGATTAGTTGTGAATTTGAGAAATACTTGTGTTGAAGTTTGTGATTCCCGTAGCATGCACGTATGGTGAACCGTTATGTGTTGAAGTCGGAGCATGATTTATTTATTGATTGTCTTCCTTATGAGTGGCGGTCAGGGACGAGCGATGGTCTTTTCCTACCAATCTATCCCCCTAGGAGCATGCGTGTAGTACTTTTTTCAATAACTAATAGATTTTTGCAATAAGTATGTGAGTTCTTTATGACTAATGTTGAGTCCATGGATTATACGCACCCTCACCCTTCCACATTTGCCAGCCTCTCTATTATCGCACAATTTTCGCCGGTATCATACACCCACCATGCACCTTCCTCAAAACATCCACCATACCTACCTATTATGGCATTTCCATAGCCATTCCGAGATATATTGCCATGCAACTTTCCACCGTTCCGTTTGTTATGACACGCTTCATCATTGTCATATTGCCATGCATGATCATGTAGTTGACATCGTATTTGTGGAAAAGCCACCTTTCATAATTTTTTCATACATGTCACTCTTGATTCATTGCATATCCCGGTACACCGCCGGAGGCATTCACATAGAGTCATATTTTGTTCTAAGTATTGAGTTGTAATTCTTGAGTTGTAAGTAAAAAAGAAGTGTGATGATCATCATTATTAGAGCATTGTCCCAGTGAGGAAAGCATGATGGAGACTATGATTCCCCCACAAGTCGGGATGAGAGTCCGGACGAAAAAAAGAGAGAAAAGAGGCCAAAAGAAAAGAAAAGAAAGAAGGCCCAAATAAAAAAATGAGAGAAAAAGAGAGAAGGGACAATGTTACTATCCTTTTTCCACACTTGTGCTTCAAAGTAGAACCATGATCTTCATGATAGAGAGTCTCCAATGTTGTCACTTTCATAAACTAGTGGGAACTTTACATTATAGAACTTGGCTTGTATATTCCAATGCTGGGCTTCCTCAAATTGCCCTAGGTCTTCGTGAGCAAGCAAGTTGGATGCACATCCATTTATTTTCTTTTGTTGAGCTTGCATACACTTATAGCTCTAGTGCATCTGTTGCATGGCAATCCCTACTCACTCACATTGACATCTATTGATGGGCATATCCATAGCCCATTGATACGCCTAGTTGATGTGAGCTCCACAACCACCATTATATTCCACCTATAGTGCTATGTCCATGGCTCACGCTCATGTATTGCGTGGAGGTTGAAAAAGTTTGAGAACATCAAAAGTATGAAACAATTTCTTGGCTTGTAATCGGGGTTGTGCATGATTTAATATTTTGTGTGATGAAGATAGAGCATAGCCAGACTATATGATTTTGTAGGGATAACTTTCTTTGGCCATGTTATTTTGAGAAGATATGATTGCTTAGTTAGTATGCTTGAAGTATTATTATTTTTATGTCAATATTAAACTTTTATCATGAATCTTTCAGATCTGAACATTCGTGCCACAATAAAGAAAATTACATTGAGAAATATGTTAGGAAGCATTCCACATCAAAAATTCTATTTTTATCATTTACCTACTCGAGGACGAGCAGGAATTAAGCTTGGGGATGCTTGATATGTCTCCAACGTATCTATATTTTTTATTGTTCCATGATATTATATATTCTGTTTTGGGTGTTTAATGGGCTTATTTATAGACTTTTATATTATTTTTGGGACTAACCTATTAACCGGAGGTCCAGCCCAAATTGTTGTTTTTTTGCCTATTTCAGTGTTCCGCAGAAAAAGAATATCAAACGGAGTCCAAACGGAATGAAACCTTTGGGAGCATGATTTTGGAACAAACGTGATCCAGAGGACTTGGAGTGGACGTCAAGCAATCAACAAGGAGGCCATGAGGCAGGGGGGCGCGCCTACCCCCCTAGGCGCGCCCTCCACCCTCGTGGGCTCCTCGTGGCTCCACCGACCTAGTTCTTCCTCCTTTATATACCTACATACCCTGAAAACATTAGAGGGCACCACAAAAACCTAATTCCACCGCTGCAACCTTCTGTACCCATGAGATCCCATCTTGGGGCCTTTTCCGGCGCTCCGCCGGAGGGGGCATTGATCACGGAGGGCTTGTACATCAACACCATAGCCTCTCCGATGATGTGTGAGTAGTTTACCTCACACCTTAGGGTCCATAGTTATTAGCTAGATGGCTTCTTCTCTCTCTTTGGATCTCCAATACAAAGTTCTCCTCGATTTTCTTGGAGATCTATTCGATGTAATCTTCTTTTGCGGTGTGTTTGTCGAGATCCGATGAATTGTGGGTTTATTATCAAGATTATCTATGAACAATATTTGAATCTTCTCTGAATTCTTTTATGTATGATTGGTTATCTTTGCAAGTCTCTTCAAATTATCAGTTTGGTTTGGCCTACTTGATTGATCTTTCTTGCAATGGGAGAAGTGCTTAGCTTGGGGTTCAATCTTTCGGTGCTCGATCCCAGTGATAGTAGGGGAAACGACACGTATTGTCTTGTTGCCATCAAGGATAAAAATATGGGGTTTATATCATATTGCATGAGTTTATCCCTCTACATCATGCCATCTTGCTTAAAGCGTTACTCCGTTCTTATGAACTTAATACTCTAGATGCATGCTGGATAGCGGTCGATGTGTGGAGTAATAGTAGTAGATGCAGGCAGGAGGCGGTCTACTTGTCACGGACGTGATGCATATATGCATGATCATACTTAGATATTCTCATAACTATGCTCAATTCTATCAATTGCTCGACAGTAATTTGTTCACCCACCGTAATACTTCTGCTATCTTGAGAGAGCCACTAGTGAAACCTATGGCCCCCGGGTCTATTTTCCATCATATAAGTTTCCAATCTATTTTATTTTGCAATCTTTACTTTCAATTTATATCATAAAAATACCAAAAATATTTATCTTATTATTATCATCTCTATCAGATCTCACTCTTGCAAGTGGTCATGAAGGGATTGACAACCCCTTTATTGCGCTGGTTGCAAGGTTCTTATTTGTTTGTGTAGGTACGAGGTGACTCGCGCGTTGTCTCCTGCTGGATTGATACCTTGATTCTCAAAAACTGAGGGAAATACTTACGCTGCTTTGCTGCATCACCCTTTCCTCTTCAAGGGAAAACCAACACATGCTCAAGAGGTAGCAAGAAGGATTTCTGGCGCCGTTGACGGGGACTCTACACACAAGTAAAGACATACCAAGTACCTATCACAAACTCTTATCCCTTGCATTACATTATTTTGCCATTTTCCTCTCGTTTTCCTCTCCCCCACTTCACCCTTGCCATTTTATTCGCCCTTCTTCTGTTCGTCTTTCCATTTGCTTTGATGTCTTACTTGGCTCGTTTGCTCATTTGCTTGGAATAGTTTATTTATTGCTAAACAGAGAATCTAAGATCTATGGATCCTCATCTGCTTGCTAATCTTTTTAAGAGATCCAATTATGATGAACCAATTGCTAGTGAGTTTTGTGCACTAGATTATCTTTTTGAAGTTTTGCTTGAAATTCGTGAATCTGAAAATTGTGATGAAGTACTTTATGGAGTGATTCACGATGGATCTTTGAATAAAAAGCATGATTGCAATGATGATAGTATAAATTCTATTAATGTCAATTGTGCTTATAATATGCAAAACCCTAAGCTTGGGGATGCTGGTTTTGCTATGTCTACTACTTATTGCAGTGATCATGATTGGGGTGATTCTTCTTTTGATCTTGAAAATTTATTTAAGCCCCATGATGAATATGAGATTGATTATAATGTTTGCAATAATATTGAAGGTGGGCTTGGAAGAGTGTCAACTTTAGATCCCACATATTTGGAGAATGTTCAATCTTATGAAGTTTTTGCTAAAAGTGGGTTTGGAGAAGTCATGACTTTAGTTAATGTTAATCCCACTATTTTGGAAGAATGTCAACTTTGCATACATGTGGATCGTGTTAAGAATATGTTTTGTGATAGCTATATTGTTGAATTTGCTTATGATCCTACATGTAGTTATTATGAGAGAGGAAAATATGGTTGTAGAAATTTTCATGTTGCTAAATTACCCCTCGTTATGTTGAGAATGCTATTGTTTTTTTCCGCTTCCTTGCATATGCTAGTTTTTGCTGGATCACCCTTTCCTCTTCAAGGGAAAACCAACGCATGCTCAAGAGGTAGCACTAATGAGTTAGTTACGGGAGGTAGCATTACGGAACAAGTAAAGTGACTTGCTGGTAACGGGATTGAACTAGGTATTGAGATACCAACGATCGAATCTCGGGCAAGTAACATGCCGATGACAAAGGTAACAACGTATGTTGTTATGCGGTTTGACCGATAAAGATCTTCGTAGAATATGTAGGAACCAATATGAGCATCCAGGTTCCGCTATTGGTTATTGACCGGAGATGTGTCTCGGTCATGTCTAGATAGTTCTCGAACCCGTAGGGTCCGCACGCTTAACGTTCGATGACGATCGCTATTTTGAGTTTATGTGTTTTGATGTATCGAAGGTAGTTCAGAGTCCCGGATATGATCACGGACATGACGAGGAGTCTCGGAATGTTTGATACATAAGGATTGATATATTGGAAAACTATGTTTGGACATCGGAATGGTTCCGGGTGAGTTCGGGCATATACCGGAGTACCGGGAGGTTACCGGAACCCCCGGGAAGTATATGGGCCTTATTGGGCCATAGTGGGAGAGAGGAGAAGGGAGCCTAGGAGGGGGCGCCCCCCCAAGCCCAATCCGAATTGGGTGGGGGGCCAGCCCCCCTTTCCTTCCCCCTCTCTCCCCCTTCCTTCCTCTCCTAATCCAACTAGGGAAGGGGGGAATCCTACTCCCGGTGGGAGTAGGACTCCCCTTGGGCGCTCCATAGAGGGGCCGGCCCCCGCTCGTCCACTCCTTTATATACGGGGAGGGGGGGACCCCATAGACACACAAGTTGATTGTTTAGCCGTGTGCGGTGCCCCCTCCATAGATTTCCACCTCGGTCATATCGTTGCAGTGCTTAGGCGAAGCCCTGCGCCGGTAGCTTCATGATCACAGTCATCATGCCGTCGTGCTGACGAAACTCTCCCTCGACACTCAGCTAGATCTAGAGTTCGCGGGACATCACCGAGCTGAACGTGTGCAGATCGCGGAGGTGTCGTACCTTCGGTTCTAGGATTGGTCGGATCGTGAAGACGTACGACTACATCAACCGCATTGTCATAATGCTTCCGCTTACGGTCTACGAGGGTACATGGACAACACTCTTCCCTTCTCATTGGTATGCATCACCTAGATGGGTCTTGCATGTGCGTAGGATTTTTTTTTGAAATTATTGCGTTTCCCCAACAAGAGTATGTCTACGTACCCTCATAGACCGAAAGCGGAAACGTTTAGTAACGCGGTTGATGTAGTCGAATGTCTTCGCGATCCAACCGATCAAGTACCGAATGCACGACACCTCTGGGATCAACACACGTTCAGCTCGGTGACGTCCCTTGTACTCTTGATCCAGCTGAGGCCGAGGGAGAGTTTCGTCAGCACGACGGCGTGATGACGGTGGTGATGAAGTTACCGATGCAGGGCTTCGCCTAAGCACTACAACAATATGACCGAGGTGGAAATTTGTGGTGGGGGGCACCGCACACGGCTAAGACATCTGTCAACTTGTGTGTTATAGGGTGCCCCCTGCCCCCGTATATAAAGGAGCAAGGGGGGAGGCCCTCCGTCCCTCATGGGGCGCGCCCCCAAGTAGGATTCCTATTAGTAATGGGAATCCTATTCCAAGTAGGTTTCCAACAAGGGAAGAGGGGGGAAGGAAGGAGAGGGAGAAGGAAAGGGAGGGGGCGCCGCCCCCTCCTAGTCCAATTCGAACTCCTCAAGGGGGGGCGCAACCAGCCCTAGGGCCCTCTTCTCTCTCACTCACAAGGCCCATGTTGGCCCATTAGTTCCCCCCGGGGTTTCCGATAACCCCCGGCACTCCGATATTTATCCGATGACCCTGGAACTCATCCGGTGTCCGAATAACATCGTCCAATATATCAATCTTTATGTGTCGACCATTTCGAGACTCCTTGTCATGTCCGTGATCACATCCGGGACTCTGAACTACCTTCGGTACATCAAAATACATAATATCGATCGTCATCGAACAATAAGCGTGCGGACCCTACGGGTTCGAGAACTATGTAGACATGACTGAGACTCATCTTCGGTCAATAACCAATAGCGGAACCTGGATGCTCATATTGGTTCCTACATATTCTACAAAGATCTTTATCGGTCAAACCACATAACAACATACGTTGTTCCCTTTGTCATCGGTATGTTACTTGCCCGAGATTCGATCGTCGGTATCATCATACCTAGTTCAATCTTGTTACCGGCAAGTCTCTTTACTCGTTCTATAATGCAACATCCTGCAACTAACTCATTAGTCACATTGCTTGCAAGGCTTATAGTGATGTGCATTACCGGGAGGGCCCAGAGATACCTCTACGATACACAGAGTGACAAATCCTAATCTCGATCTATGCCAACTCAACAAACACCATTGGAGACACATGTAGAGCATCTTTATAGTCACCCAGTTACATTGTGACGTTTTATAGCACACTAAGTGTTCCTCCAATATTCGGGAGTTGCATAATCTCATAGTCATAGGAACATGTATAAGTCATGAAGAAAGCAATAACAATAAACTGAACGATCAGAGTGCTAAGCTAACGGATGGGTCAAGTCAATCACATCATTCTCTAATGATGTGATCCCGTTCATCAAATGACAACTCATGTCTATGGTTAGGAAACTTAACCATCTTTGATTAACGAGCTAGTCAAGTAGAGGCATACTAGTGACACTCTATTTGTCTATGTATTCACACATGTACTAAGTTTCCGGTTAATACAATTCTAGCATGAACAATAAACATTTATCATGATATAAGGAAATATAAATAACAACTTTATTATTGCCTCTAGGGTATATTTCCTTTAGTCTCCCACTTGCACTAGAGTCAATAATCTAGATTACACAGTAATAATTCTAACACCCATGGAGTCTTGGTGTTGATCATGTTTTGCTCGTGAGAGAGGCTTAGTCAACGGGTCTGCAACATTCAGATTCGTATGTATCTTGCAAATCTCTATGTCTCCCTCCTTGACTTGATCGGGGATGGAATTGAAGCGTCTCTTGATGTGCTTGGTTCTCTTGTGAAATCTGGATTCCTTTGCCAAGGTAATTGCACCAGTATTGTCACAAAAGATTTTCATTGGACCCGATGCACTAGGTATGACACCTAGATCGGATATGAACTCCTTCATTCGCTGCTTCCGAAGCAGCTATGTACTCCGCTTCGCACGTAGATCCCGCCACGATGCTCTGCTTGGAACTGCATCAACTGAGAGCTCCACCATTCAACAAAAATACGTATCCGGATTGTGACTTAGAGTCAACCGGATCAGTGTCAAAGCTTGCATCGACATAACCGTTTACGGCGAGTTCTTTGTCACCTCCATAAACGAGAAACATATCCTTAGTCCTTTTCAGGTATTTCAGGATGTTGTTGACCATTGTCCAGTGATCCACTCATGGATTACTTTGGTACCTCCCTGCTAAACTAATAGCAAGGCACACATCAGGTCTGGTACACATCATTGCATACATGATAGTGTTGGGGAACCCAGTAATTTAAAAAAAAATTCCTACACACACGCAAGATCCATCTAGGTTATGCATAGCAACAAGGGGGAAAGAGTGTTGTCCATGTACCTGTTGGGTTTCGTAGTAATTTCAAAAAAATTCCTACGCACACGCAAGATCATGGTGATGCATAGCAACGAGAGGGGAGAGTGTGATCTACGTACCCTTGTAGATCGACAATGGAAGCGTTAGCACAACGTGGTTGATGTAGTCATATGTCTTTACGGCCCGACCGATCAAGCACCGAAACTACGGCACCTCTGAGTTCTAGCACACGTTCAGCTCAATGACGATTCCTGGACTCCGATCCAGCAAAGTGTCAGGGAAGAGTTCCGTCAGCACGACGGCGTGGTGATGATCTTGATGTACTACCGTCGCAGGGCTTCGCCTAAGCACCGCTATAATATTATCGAGGACTATGGTGGAAGGGGGCACCGCACACGGCTAAGAATATGATCACGTGGATCAACTTGTGTGTCTAGGGGTGCCCTCTGCCTCCGTATATAAAGGATCAAGGGGGGTGCGGCCGGCCAGGATAGGGCGCGCCAGGAGGAGTCCTACTCCCTCCGGGAGTAGGATTCCCCCCCTTTCCTAGTTGGAATAGGATTCGGGAGGGGGGAAAGAGGAGAGAGAGAAGGAAGGGGGCGCCGGCCCCCTCTCCTTGTCCTATTCGGACTAGGGGGGGAGGGGCGCGCGGCCCAGCCCTGGCCACCTCTCTTCTCTTCCACTAAGGCCCACTAAGGCCCATATACCTCCCGGGGGGTTCCGGTAACCTCCCGGTAATCCGGTAAAATCCCGATTTCACCCGGAACACTTCCGATATCCAAATATAGGCTTCCAATATATCAATCTTTATGTCTCGACCATTCCGAAACTCCTCGTCATGTCCGTGATCACATCCGGGACTCCGAACAAACTTCGGTACATCAAAATGCATAAACTCATAATATAACTATCATCAAAACCTTAAGCGTGCGGACCCTACGGGTTCGAGAACAATGTAGACATGACCGAGACACGTCTCCGGTCAATAACCAAGAGCAGAACCTGGATGCTCATATTGGCTCCTACATATTCTACGAAGATCTTTTATCGGTCAGACCGCATAACAACATACGTTATTCCCTTTGTCATCGGTATGTTACTTGCCCGAGATTCGATCGTCGGTATCTCAATACCTAGTTCAATCTCATTACCGGCAAGTCTCTTTACTCGTTCCATAATACATCATCTCAAAACTAACTGATTAGTTGCAATGCTTGCAAGTCTTATGTGATGTGCATTACCGAGAGGGCCCAGAGATACCTCTCCGACAATCGGAGTGACAAATCCTAATCTCGAAATACGCCAACCCAACATGTACCTTTGGAGACACCTGTAGAGCTCCTTTATAATCACCCAGTTACGTTGTGACGTTTGGTAGCACACAAAGTGTTCCTCCGGCAAACGGGAGTTGCATAATCTCATAGTCATAGGAACATGTATAAGTCATGAAGAAAGCAATAGCAACATACTAAACGATCGGGTGCTAAGCTAAATGGAATGGGTCATGTCAATCAGATCATTCACCTAATGATGTGATCCCGTTAATCAAATAACAACTCTTTGTCCATGGTTAGGAAACATAACCATCTTTGATTAACGAGCTAGTCTAGTAGAGGCATACTAGTGACACTCTGTTTGTCTATGTATTCACACATGTATTATGTTTCCGGTTAATACAATTCTAGCATGAATAATAAACATTTATCATGATATAAGGAAATAAATAATAACTTTATTATTGCCTCTAGGGCATATTTCCTTCAGTACCCTCGTAGACCGTAAGCGGAAGCGTTATGACAATGCGGTTGATGTAGTCGAACATCTTCATGATCCGATCGATCCTAGCACAGAAGGTACGGCACCTCCGCGATCTGCACACATTCATCTCGGTGACGTCCCACGAACTCTAGATCCAGCTGAGTGTCAAATCGTCAGCACGACAGCGTGATGACGGTGATGATGAAGCTACCGGAATAGGGCTTCGCCTAAGCACTACAACGATAAGACCGAGGTGGATTATGGTGGAGGGGGGCATCGCACACGGCTAAGAAAATTGTCAACTTGTGTGTCTATGGGGTGCCCCCCTCCCCCGTATATAAAGGAGTGGAGGAGGGGGAGGGGCCGGCCCTCTATGGCACACCCAAGGGAGTCCTACTCCCACCGGGAGTAGGATTCCCCCCTTTCCCTAGTTGGATTAGGAGAGGAAGCAAGGGGGAGAGAGGGGGAAGGAAAGGGGGGCCGGCCCCCACCCAATTCTGATTGGGCTTCGAGGTGTGCCCCCTCCTAGGATCCCTTCTCCACTCTCCCACTATGGCCCAATAAGGCCCATATACTTCCCGGGGGGTTCCGGTAACCTCCCGGTACTCCAGTATATGCCCAAACTCACCCGGAACCATTCCGATGTCTAAACATAGTCATCCAATATATCGATCTTTATGTCTCGACCATTTCGAGACTCCTCGTCATGTCCGTGATCATATCCAAGACTTCGAACAACCTTCGGTACATCAAAACACATAAACTCATAATACTGATCACCACCGAACGTTAAGCATGCAGACCCTACGGGTTCGAGAATTATGTAGACATGACCGAGACTCATCTCCGGTCAATAACCAATAGCGGAACCTGGATGCTCATATTGGTTCCTACATATTGTACGAAGATCTTTATCGGTCAAACCGCATAACAACATACGTTGTTCCCTTTGTCATCGGCATGTTACTTGCCCGAGATTCGATCGTCGGTATCATCATACCTAGTTCAATCTCGTTACCGGCAAGTCTCTTTACTCGTTACGTAATGCTACATCCCATAACTAACTCATTAGTTACATTGCTTGCAAGGCTTATAGTGATGTGCATTACCGAGAGGGCCCAGAGATACCTCTCCGATACACGGAGTGACAAATCCTAATCTTGATCTATACCAACTCAACAAAACACCATCGGAGACACCTGTAGAGCATATTTATAGTCACCTAGTTACTTGTGACGTTTGATAGCATACTAAGTGTTCCTCTGGTATTCGGGAGTTGCATAATCTCATAGTCATAGGAACATGTATAAGTTATGGAGAAAGCAATAGCAGTAAACTAAACGATCATCGTGCTAAGCTAACGGATGGGTCAAGTCAATCACATCATTCTCTAATGATGTGACCCCTTTTATCAAATGACAACTCTTTGTCCATGGCTAGGAAACTTAACCATCTTTGATTAACGAGCTAGTCAAGTAGAGGCATACTAGTGACACTCTGTTTCTCTATGTATTTACACATGTACTAAGTTTCCGGTTAGTACTATTCTAGCATGAATAATGAACATTTATCATGATATAAGGAAATATAAATAACAACTTTATTATTGCCTCTAGGGCATATTTCCTTTAGTCTCCCACTTGCACTAGAGTCAATAATCTAGATTACATTGTGATGATTCTAACACCCATGGAGTCTTGGTGTTGATCATGTTTTGCTCGTGAGAGAGGCTTAGTCAACGGGTCTACAACATCCAGATTCATATGTATCTTGCAAATCTCTATGTCTCCCTCTTTGACTTGATCGCGGATGGAATTGAAGCGTCTCTTGATGTGCTTGGTTCTCTTGTGAAATCTGGATTCTTTTACTAAGGCAGCTGCACCAGTATTGTCACAAAAGATTTTCATTGGACCCGATGCACTAGGTATGACATCTAGATCGGATATGAACTCCTTCATCCAGACTTCTTAATTTGCTGCTTCTGAAGCAGCTATGTACTCTGCTTCGCATGTAGATCCCGCCACGATGCTCTGCTTGGAACTGCACCAACTGATAGATCCACCATTTAATAAAAATATGTATCCGGTTTGTGACTCAGAGTCATGCGGATCAGTGTCAAAGCTTGCATCGACGTAACCATTTACGATGAGCTCTTTTTCACCTCCATAAACGAGAAACATATCCTTAGTCCTTTTCAGGTATTTTAGGATGTTGTTGACCGCTGTCCAGTGATCCACTCCTGGATTACCTTGATACCTCCCTACTAAACTAATAGCAAGGCACACATCAGGTCTGGTACACAACATTGCATACATTATAGAACCTATGGCTGAAGCATAGGGAATGACTTTCATTTTCTCTCTATCTTCCGCAGTGGTCGGGCATTGGGTCTAACTCAACTTCACACCTTGTAACACAGGCAAGAACCCTTTCTTTGCTTGATCCATTTTGAACTTCTTCAAAACTTTATCAAGGTATGTGCTTTGTGAAAGCCCAATTAAGCGTCTTGATCTATCTCTATAGATCTTGATGCCCAATATATAAGCAGCTTCACCGAGGTCTTTCATTGAAAAAAATTCTTATTCAAGTATCCTTTTATGCTATTCAGAAATTCAGTATCATTTCCGATCAAAAATATGTCATCTACATATAATATCAGAAATGCTACAGAGCTCCCACTCACTTTATTGTAAATACAGACTTCTCCAAAAGTCTGTATAAAAGCATATGCTTTGATCACATTATCAAAACATATATTCCAACTCTGAGAGGCTTGCACCAGTCCATAAATGGATCGCTGGAGCTTGCACACTTTGTTAGCACCTTTTGGATCGACAAAACCTTCTGGTTGCATCATATACAACTCTTCTTTAAGATATCCATTAAGGAATGCAGTTTTGACATCCATTTGCCAAATTTCATAATCATAAAAATGCGACAATTGCTAACATGATTCAGACGGACTTAAGCATCGCTACGGGTGAGAAGGTCTCATCGTAGTCAACTCCTTGAACTTGTCGAAATCTTTTGCAACAAGTCGAGCTTTGTAGATAGTAACATTACCGTCAGCATCAGTCTTCTTCTTGAAGATCCATTTATTCTGTATGGCTTGTCGATCAATGGGCAAGTCAACCAAAGTCCACACTTTGTTCTCATACATGGATCCCATCTCAGATTTCATGGCCTCAAGCCATTTTGCGGAATCTGGGCTCATCATCGCTTCCTCATAGTTCGTAGGTTCGTCATGGTCACGTAACATGACTTCCAGAACAGGATTACCGTACCACTCTGGTGCGGATCTTACTTTGGTTGACCTACGAGGTTTAGTAGTAACTTGATCAGAAGTTTCATGATCATCATCATTAGCTTCCTCACTAATTGGTGTAGGAATCATAGGAACTGATTGTTGTGATGGACTACTTTCCAATAAGGGAGTAGGTACAATTATCTCATCAAATTCTACTTTCCTCCCACTCACTTCTTTCGAGAGAAACTCCTTCTCTAGAACGGATCCAGTATTTTGCCTTCGGATCTGTGATAGAAGGTGTACCCAACAGTCTCTTTTGGATATCCTATGAAGACACATTTCTCCGATTTGGGTTCGAGCTTATCAGGTTGAAGCTTTTTCACATAAGCATCGCAGCCCCAAACTTTAAGAAACGACAACTTGGGTTTCTTGTCAAACCACAGTTCATAAGGTGTCATCTCAACGGATTTCGATGGTGCCCTATTTAACGTGAATGCAGCCGTCTCTAAAGCATAACCCCAAAAACGATAGCGGTAAATCAGTAAGAGCCATCATAGATCGCACCATATCTAATAAAGTGCGATTACGACGTTCGTACACACCATTACACTGTGGTGTTCCAGGTGGCGTGAGTTGTGAAACTATTCCGCATTGTTTCAAATGAAGACCAAACTCGTAACTCAAATATTCTCCTCCACAATCAGATCGTAGAAACTTTATTTTCTTGTTACGGTGATTTTCCACTTCACTCTGAAATTCTTTGAACTTTTCAAATGTTTCAGACTTATGTTTCATCAAGTAGATATACCCATGTCTGCTCAAATCATCTGTGAAGGTCATAAAATAACGACACCTACCACAAACATCAACACTCATTGGACCGCATACATCAGTGTGTATTATTTTCAATAAGTCTGTTGCTCGTTCCATTGTTCCGGAGAACAGAGTCTTAGTCATCTTGCCCATGAGGCATGGTTCGCAAGCATCAAGTGATTCCAAAAGTCCATCAGCATGGAGTTTCTTCATGCGCTTTACACCAATATGACCTAAACGGCAGTGCCACAAATAAGTTGCACTATCATTATTAAACTTATATCTTTTGGCTTCAATACTATGAATATGTTTATCACTACTATCAAGATTTAGTAAAAATAGACCACTCATCAAGGGTGCATGACCATAAAAGATATTACTCATATAAATAGAACAACCATTATTCTCTGATTTAAATGAATAACCGTCTCACATCAAACAAGATCCTGATATAACGTTCATGCTTAACGCTGGCACCAAATAACAATTATTCAGGTCTAAAACTAATCCGGAAGGTAGATGTAGAGATAGCGTGCCGACGGCGATCACATCGACTTTGGAACCATTTCCCACGCCCATCGTCAGCTCGTCCTTAGCCGATCTTCGCTTAATCCGTAGCCCCTGTTTCGAGTTGCAAATATTAGTAACAAAACCAATATCAAATACCCAGGCACTACTGCGAGCATTAGTAAGGCACACATCAATAACATGTATATCAAATATACCTTTCACTTTGCCATCTTTCTTATCCGCCAAATACTTGGGGCAGTTCCGCTTTCAGTGACCAGTCCCTTTGCAGTAGAAGCACCCAGTCTCAGGCTTAGGTGCAAACTTGGGCTTCCTCACTTGAGCAGCAACTTGCTTGTTGTTCTTCTTGAAGTTCCCCTTCTTCCCTTTGCCCTTCTTCTTGAAACTGGTGGTCTTGTTGACCATCAATGCTTGATGCTCCTTCTTGATTTCTACCTCCGCAGCCTTTAGCATTGTGAAGAGCTCGGGAATTGTCTTATCCATCCCTTGCATATTATAGTTCATCACGAAGCTCTTGTAGCTTGGTGGCAGTGATTGAAGAACTCTATCAATGACACTATCATCAGGAAGATTAACTCCCAGTTGAGTCAAGTGGTTGTGGTACCCAGACATTCTGAGTATATGTTCACTGACAGAACTATTCTCCTCCGTTTTGCAGCTGTAGAACTTATTGGAGACTTCATATCTCTCAATCTGGGCATTTGCTTGAAATATTAACTTCAACTCCTGGAACATCTCATATGCTCCATGACATTCAAAACGTCGTTGAAGTCCCGGTCCTAAGCCATAAAGCATGGCACACTGAACTATCGAGTAGTCATCAACACGCATCTACCGGCATTCACAATGTCTGCAGTTGCTGGCGCTGGTGGTACACCTAGCGGTGCTTCTAGGACGTAATTCTTCTGCGCAGCAATGAGGATAATCCTCAAGTTACAGACCCAGTCCATGTAATTGCTACCATCATCTTTCAACTTAGATTTCTCTAGGAACACATTAAAATTCAACGGAACAACAGCACGGGCCATTTATCTACAACAACATAGACATGCAAAATACTATCAGGTATTAGTTCATGATAAATTTAAGTTCAAGTTAATCATATTACTTAAGAACTCCCACTTAGATAGACATCCCTCTAATCGTCTAAGTGATCACGTGATCCATATCAACTAAACCATGTCCGATCATCACGTGAGATAGAGTAGTTTTCAATGATGAACATCACTATGTTGATCATATCTACTATATGATTCACGCTCGACCTTTCAGTCTCAGTGTTCCGAGGCCATATCTGCATATGCTAGGCTCATCAAGTTTAACTCGAGTATTCTGCTTGTGCAAAACTGGCTTGCACCCGTTGTATGTGAACGTAGAGCTTATCACACCCGATCATCATGTGGTGTCTCAGCACGACGAACTGTAGCAACGGTGCATACTCAGGGAGAACACTTGTACCTTGAAATTTAGTGAGAGATCATCTTATAATGCTACCACCATACTAAGCAAAACAAGATGCATAAAGGATAAACATCACATGCAATCAATATAAGTGATATGATATGGCCATCATCATCTTGTGCCTTTTGATCTCCATCTCCAAAGCACAGTCATGATCACCATCATCACCGGCTTGACACCTTGATCTGCATCGAAGCATCATTGCCGTCTCGCCAACTATTGCTTCCACGACTATCGCTACCGCTTAGTGATAAAGTAAAGCAATTACATGGCGATTGCATTTCATACAATAAAGCAACAACCATATGGCTCCTGCCAGTTGCCGATAACTGTGTTACAAAGCATGATCATCTCATACAACAATTTATATAACCATGTCTTGACCATATCATATCACAACATGCCCTGCAAAAACAAGTTAGACGTCCTCTACTTTGTTGTTGCAAGTTTTACGTGGCTGCTACAGGCTTCTAGTAAGAATCGTTCTTACCTACGCATCAAAACCACAACGTAGTATAGTGATTTCTTTTTGATCTTCAGAAAGAACCCTGTTCATTGAAACTGATTCAACTAAAGTTGGAGAAATAGACACCCACTAGCCACCTTTGTGCGAAGCACGTCGGTAGAACCAGTCTCGCGTAAGTGTACGTGTAATGTCGGTCTGAGCCGCTTAATCCAACAATATCGCTGAATCAAGAATCAACTAGTGACGGCAAGCAATATGTATATACCCATGCCCACAAATCCTTTGTGTTCTACTCGTGCATATAACATCAACACATACACCTGGCTCTAATATCACTTTTGGGGAACGCAGTATTTCAAAAAAAATTCCTACGATCACGCAAGATCTATCTATGAGATACATAGTAAGGAGAGGGGGAGAGTATGTCTACGTACCCTCATAGACCGAAAGCGGAAGCGTTAAGTAACGAAGTTGATGTAGTCGAACGTCTTCGCGATCCAACCGATCAAGTACCAAACGCACGGTACATTCGTGATCTGCATACGTTCAGCTTGGTGACGTCCCTCGTACTCTTGATCCAGCTGAGGCCGAGGGAGAGTTTCGTCAGCACGACGGCGTGATGAAGTTACCGACGCAGGGCTTCACATAAGCACTACAACGATATGACCGAGGTGGAAATCTATGGTGGGGGGCACCGCACACGGCTAAGACATCTGTCAACTTGTGTGTTCTAGGGTGCCCCCTGCCCCTGTATATAAAGGAGCAAGGGGGAGGCCCGCCGGCCCTCATGAGGCGCGCCCCCAAGTAGGATTCCTACTAGGAATAGGAACGAGGGAAGAGGGGGGAAGGAAGGAGAGGGAGAGAGGGAGAAGGAAAGGGAGGGCCGCCGCCCCCTCCTAGTCCAATTCGGACTCCTCAAGGGGGGGGGGGCGCAACCAGCCCTAGGGACCTCTTCTCTCTCTCTCTCTCACAAGGCCCATGTTGGCCCATTAGTTCCCCCGTGGTTTTCGATAACCCCCGACACTCTGATATTTATCCGGTGACCACGGAACTCATCCGGTGTCCGAATAACATCGTGCAGTATATCAATCTTTATGTCTCAACCATTTCGAGACTCCTCGTCATGTCCGTGATCATATCCTGGACTCTGAACTACCTTCGGTACATCAAAACACATAATACTGATCGCCATCGAATGTTAAGCGTGCGGACCCTACGGGTTCAAGAACTAATCTCCGGTCAATAACCAATAGCAGAACCTGGATGCTCATATGGGTTCCTACATATTCTACGAAGATCGATCAAACCGCATAACAACATACATTGTTCCCTTTGTCATCGGTATGTTACTTGCCCGAGATTTGATCGTCAGTATCTCAATACCTAGTTCAATCTCGTTACCAGGAAGTCTATTTACTCGTTCCGTAATGCAACATCCCGCAACTAACTCATTAGTCACATTTCTTGCAAGGCTTATAGTGATGTGCATTACCGAGAGGGCCCAGAGACACCTCTCCGATACACGGAGTGACAAATCCTAATCTCGATCTATGCCAACTCAACAAACACCATTGGAGAGACATGTAGAGCATCTTTATAGTCATCCAGTTACGTTGTGACGTTTGATAGCACACTAAGTGTTCCTCCGATATTCGGAAGTTGCATAATCTCATAGTCATAGGAATGTTCTATAAGTCATGAAGAAAGCAATAGCAATAAACTAAACGATCATAGTGCTAAGCTAACGGATGGGTCAAGTCAATCACATCATTCTCTAATGATGTGATCCCGTTCATCAAATGACAACTCATGTCTATGGTTAGGAAACTTAACCATCTTTGATTAACGAGCTAGTCAAGTAGAGGCATACTAGTGACACTCTGTTTGTCTATGTATTCACACATATACTAAGTTTCCGGTTAATACAATTCTAGCATGAATAATAAACACTTATCATAATATAAGGAAATATAAATAACAACTTTATTATTGCCTCTAGGGCATATTTCCTTCAGCAAATTCATATTATAGTAGACAATTTCAACACTCCATGATTAGCTTCCAAATCCATAATTTTGATAGGAAAAACCGGGAACAAAAAGCTACAAAGTTTATCCATCTCTACCTATCGCCAGGCGCAGGGATATACAGATTAGTGCAATAATTTTATACTCGCTATGTATTAGCTTGTTTCTTGCATCAATTTGATAAACAAACTGGGCTGCAGCAGTGCCTCAATAACAGTCATTGTAAAGGACACAATGGCACACACAACATCATTCAAATCACGTCTCACAAAATTTAGGGATATGCATACAAATGAAAGAAAAGAAAAAGTAAATAATCAAACCTGCATTAGTGCATCATCTTGACTCCAAAAAGCGACACCAAAGTAGATGGGCACCCTTGAGGCTAGGGCAGAGCGAGGATCTTCCCAGGCTCAAAATCAGGGTGCGTACTGACACCTCCCGAAGCGCGCCCATGCAGCCGCCACTCCATCCACTCTTGCAACTAGTCAGGACGAGATAGTTGCGCAACTGCCGCTCCATCCCCTATCACAAATGCTCGGGCCGTCACGGCCAACGGGTTGTTGTTGCCACTCCTCTCAGCGGGCGCTCCTCACAACTGCAGAGCTTGTCTTGATTTCGCCGGTTCATGGCGACTTGTTCCCCTCGAGAATCACCTTAAATCCATAGTACAAGAAAACAACACAGACCAGAAGGAGCTCTACGGGGGTTGTGAAGTCCATGCGTTGGGCATTTAGATAAACTCTCCACAAATGGATACAACACGAAAAATATTACATATTCTTTGAGAACATACTTCAGAGCTAATACACACACGACAATACCAGTAAAATTTAAACAAGGAAAAGTCGGTTGTATTTTGAGCTCTTTTTGAAAAACATATATATTGTATTTTGTAGCATGGTCGATGATGGCTCCAGCCGCTGGGGCATAACCAGCCTCCACGTGACATCAGCTCATCAATCCATCATGGTCCGCTACGCTAGGCATGTGCCTCCGCTTCTCGCCGTCCACGCCCTAAGGTTGTATCAAAAGTTCACAATAAAATCAATTGTTTGCATTACCTCTTGTTTCCTAAACATGCAAAGTTCTTTGTATTAAGCAAGATAGATCAATAGCAGAAACAATTCTAACTAAAAAAGGTGTACATGGTCATTAGGCTCATGTACATAGAGAATTTATAAATTTGACAAAAAATGGAACCACAATAAAAAGAACAGGTGCATAATGCATTTCAATTGTTACAGAAAATATATCATCAAAGAAGATGAAAGCAGAGATTATTTTTATACAATATATATAACCGGTAGTATAGAATTATCAACCATAAAATATTTGCATGTCACAACTCCCAGTTCAATCAAATTCATGTTAGAACTATAAGTGTGTTTTTGTTACACTATATACATGTCAATATATCAAGCAACTCGCTCCTTTTGTTTGTTTTTCATAAGCACAAAGCATGAACTCTAAACCTCACCTTTTGTGAAGAGAAGGATCCATAGAGCTCTGGAGATCTATACATTCTTGCTGCAACGTAATATTATGATCAACATCAACGACTTTTCCATCAAGGTTGCAGGCTTTTGCTCATTGCAAATTCATATTATAGCAGGCAATTTCAACACTCCATGATTAGCTTCCGAATCCATAATTTTGATAGGAAAAACCGGGAACAAAAAGCTACAAAGTTTATCCATCTCTACCTATCGCCAGGTGCGGGGATATACAGATTAGTGCAATAAATTTGTACTCACTATGTATTGGTTTGTTTCTTGCATCAATTTGATAAACAAATTGGGTTGCAGCGATGCCTCAATAACAATCATTGTAAATGACACAATGGCACACACAACATTCAAATCATGTCTCACAAAATTCAGGGATATGCATACAAATAAAAGAAAAGAAACAGTAAAGAAGCAAACCTGCATTAGTGCATCATCTTGACTCCAGAAAACGACACCAAAGTAGATGGACACCCTTGAGGCTTGGGCAGAGCGAGGATCCTCCCAGGCTCAAAATTAGGGTGCATACTGACACCTCCAGGAGCGCCCCCATGCAGCCGCTACTCCATCCACTCTCGCAACTTGTCGGCACGAGGTAGTTGCGCAACCGCCGCTCTATCCCCTCTCACAAATGCTCGGGCCATCACGGCCAACGGGTTGTTGTTGCCACTCCTCTCAGCCGGCGTTCCTCGCAACCGCGGAGCCTCTCTCGATCTCGCCAGTCCATGGCGACTTGTTCCCCTCGAGAATCACCTTAAATTCATAGTACAAGAAAACAAAACAGACCAGAAGGAGCTCTAAGGGGGTTGTGAAGTCCATGCGGTGGGCATTTAGATAAACTCTCCACAAATGGATGCAACATGAAAAAATTACATATTCTTTGAGAACATACTTCAGAGCTAATACACACACGACAATACCAGTAAAGTTTAAACAAGGAAAAGTCAGTTGTATTTTGAGCTCTTTTTGAAAAAAAATATTGTATTTTGAGGTGGGAAAAGTTAATAGATACTATGAACAAATTACACTCACATCGCCGTGACATGAAAATGAAAAGATAAGCACCCAAAAGCATCACTACCTTTATTTCAGATCCCCGAACCTCAGCAACTTTGATAAATTTTTCGCCATTCAAAGGATCAACTATCCAGAGTTCCAGTTAGCAGACTATCCATTTTCCCTGCACTGAACTTAACTTTGTCAACGTCTGTGGTGAAATAGCACATTTCACTTGGTGGGGAACCTGATAGTCATACATTAACCTACCAAGAAGAAGAATAATTCCATGTTTTAGCAATTCAATTTCAGGTTTTGTATTTTTTAAATAATTGCTTGGCCATTGTACATTAATCAATGTTCTTGAAGCTGGAGGACAAACACATGAGATTGCTCTGTACTACAAAGGGGTGTCATCAAGTTATCATAGCCATAGCCTAAAAAAACAAAGCACGACTGACCAAACACATCTTGTCCATTTTGCCCAATAGGAAGTTCAGAGAATGAAGTCTGATACTGATAGTACACATCAGATGCAATGGAGAGCTCCTTCTCAAGTAAAATTATTTCTATCCACCTTCACCATAAAGATAATAATATTCCTGTGTATCATGCTTAAACATCACAATCAGTAATCAGTAACCCCATGGACAGAGACAGTTATGAAGCGTGCCCATGACAAAGCTAGCAAGCAGGACCAATTTAAAAGAATGCATACAAACATATCCACAAAATGGCGGTCATCTTACCGAATTTCTGCACTTCCCCTGGGCTTGAACCAAAGATCTCCTTGGGAGACACCATAGCAAATTCCGGCGTGTGCAGCAACCTGCACATCACCTAAAACTGTGAGTAACCGAGCAGTGCAAATCAATGTCAGGATCCCCTCGGAACCCTGACAGCTACCAGCCCAGACCGTGTCTAAAATGGCGGCCCGGGAGCAGGTGCTTCGAGCTCCTGCATAAGAAAACGGCATCAAATTTCCACGGACTGCTCCCCCCGCGATGATAAGCATTGGACGAAACCGGATCACGACCAAAAACATGGAGCGCTCCAGAGAGGTGGGTCACATGGAAGTGAACGCAGCAGGGGATCGCCGGATGGCCGCGGCCGCAGCGAGGTGCCGCCGGAAAACAAGGTGGCTCATCGGTTGGCTACATGCGCTCGATCTCCCATGGGAGCATGGGACCCGACGGGTGTGGTTCGACTTGGATGGATTGACGGAGAGAGAGAGAGAGAGAGAGAGAGAGAGAGAGAGAGGAGGCAGGCAGAGGGAGGGGCAGCATCGAAGGAGTAGCGTCAGGGGCGGCAGAGGTGGTGAACCCTAGAAGAGAAGAGACAGGGACGATCGACAGAAGGATGGGAAATATTTTTTTTTGACCGCGAGGACGGTAAAGATTGAGCGAAGGAGGGGCTGTTCAGCGTTCCATTTCTTTGATGGTAGGCAAAAACAAACATGTGTTTCTTTTGGTTTTTATAAGGGGGGAAAGAAACCAGACGAAAGATTGTGGTGGAAGGTAAGACAAAAAACCTGATGAAAGATGATGGTAGAAGGTGAGATGAAAAAACCCGTGAAACCAAGACTACCAAGTCCTTCATCAGGAGTAGAGATTTAGGAAGGTGATCTCGTATATATGGTAGGATTTCTGAATTGTTAATTACCTATTTTTTATGTGATTATATTGAATCGAGTAAAGATTTAGGAAGGTGATCTCGTATATATGGTATGATTTCTGAATTATTAATTACTTAATTATTTATGTGATTATATTGAATCAATATCTACCAAAGCAATCACGAAAAAACGGAAAGAAGGTTCGGACAAATTGATTGGGTCGGCCCAAGTACAATGTTGTGACGTGATTTTAAAGGTGGGCGAAAGATAGAAATGGTGGGATGAGATATGAGTGAGGCGAGACTATCAACTCAGACATTAAAAGTAGAGATACCTTCTTAACTAAAAAGATAATACAAAACTTCTCTATCTGTTTTAGAAAGGAAAAATAATTAATGCTTGCAAAGGTTTATATCTACGAATATTGCCTACTTTTTTTAGTTGAACATATAGTATAAACAATTCTACACAAAAACATGGGATGGTTTTGTGCAACCACTCTTGGTAACGATCAATGTCAAAAAGGAAAACGATGTACAACAGAACAAAACTAGTCATGAATTAAAGCCTGCAAAATTAGTTGAATCTTATGTGCAAGTATGAACTTTTTAGTCAAATCTGATGAACAGAACATTACTGCATAATGATACAAACACAAGAACTTGTTTATTGCTCCCTTCGTTCCTAAATATAAGTCTTTTTAAAGATTTTAATAAAAAAATTTATATAAAGAAAAATGAGTGAATCTAGATTTTAAAATATGTCTAAAAAGACTTATCTCTATTATTATTTAAAAAAACGTAAGGTTCCATTTCATCTCTCTTTCGTCCAACCTTCCATATATACGTCTCACTCTTTTCGTATCCTCTTTGATTTTTTCCTTTCATATTTGATTTTTCTCCCATTTATTCAATTGTCTCATGTTTAGTAACTTATCAAAATAAACATACATTTTGTTGGTAAGTCATTAAATTCTTACCAAATAAATGCTTAACAATAAAATGGCAGAGAAATCATGGCGATTGCATACAAAGATTTGGTAAGATTTTAGCGTATCAATATAATAATATACGTGGATTCTAAAAAAATAAATAATAAAAGACGTGCAGTTATTAAAATGTTTATACTCCGGTGACAATTGTCTAGTATTTCCTTCGTTTCAAAATTCTTGTCTTAGATTCATCTAGATACGGATGTATATAATACCAATATTTAGACAAATCTAAAACAAATTTTTTGGAACAAATCTATTTTTTACAAAACAAAGGGAGCAGAATTCGCGAGGAAACGAAAAGGAAGTGGGGCGAAGGGGGCGGAAAGCCACACACACGTGTACGCATCTAGTCCGGGTGTGTGTGATGACCGAGTGACACACAGAACACATATATTCAGCCAGGAAGCAGAGGAGGCGGAGGAGGAAAGCTCCAAGGGCGGCCAGCCAGCCAGATACAACATACAGCACCGAGAAAGATTCTTTCCCCCTCCTGCCATCCGCCGCCGGCCATCCAGCAATGGCGGCCACGCCCCTCGACTCCGCCTGGGAGGTACGCGCCCGTCGTTCCGATCTCTGTCTCCCCTCCCCGCTATACGTGCCGATCTTGACGGATCTTTCGTCTCCCTCTCCGCCGCCGTCTCCGGCCTTGCTGTCGGGATCAACGAATGCAGTGGCTGATCACCAACTTCAGCGAGTTCCAGCTGGCCACCGTCGTCACCTTCGTCCTCCACGAGAGCGTCTTCTTCCTCTCCGGCTTCCCCTCCCTCCTCTTCGAGCGCCTCGGACTCTTCGCCAAGTACAAGATCCAGGTCTGCTCCTACCCATCTCGCACGCCTCTTGGTTGATTGATTGATTTGATCCATCCATCAGATAGACGTGCCTAGGCCCATCTTGCACGTCCAATGTGTGGGTGTGTATACCTTTGAAATTTCGCGACACGAGATAGCATGGTGGGAGCACAGTCATGGAAGATAACGAATCCTGTTTGCAACCTATGATTGGACGTTTTTTCTTTTTGTTCTTTTGTAAAAATTTCTCTATCATGACAAGCAAGACTGACGAGTAAGACCGCCGAACCAGAAAGGGATGCGTCTGATTTCTTTATATTGCGTCGTACTGATATGGACCAAGCACGAGTAGGCAACACTCATTTTCGTTTGGCTCTCTTCCCTACTGTTTAAGAAACTATTACGCCTCGCGTCCAAATCAAACTGCCTGCTGAGAGAAGGAAAATAAGGATGAGAAACACTGGTGACATGGCTCAGTTAAACATGCATCGGAAGACTTATGGATTTTCACTGTAGATGCTGCACTAATACTCGAACCTTCTATTACTTGATCAAGCTATAACAAATTCCTGCCCCGAGGTTATGATTTCAAAATATAGAAATAAAAGTTCCAAGCTGAAAAAATCCTTGGGACTTTGGAATGCTTTAATTCTAAGCACTCTGGGAATCAATCTCTGCATATTTATCAGGACAAACAAATGCCTAAGTAGTGAGATACAAGATGCAGGTCTGCTCTTAACTATGTCACGCGCCTTGATTGATCCTTCCACTAGATAGACATATATAGTTCCATCTTCCATGTGAAATGCATGTGTACCACACATGGTGGGAGAACTGTTAAATGAGATAACACGGGAATAGACAGGGAAGGTAACCAAACCTTCTTCTAAGCTATTAATGGATGTTTTTCTCTTACATAACTTTCTCTATTTGGCAAGGAAGACAGCCCAAGCAAGGAAGAAATGTATCGGATTTATTCCGATATATGATACTATATGGACCAAACAACACTAGGCATCAGCTGTTTTCATTTCACGTTCTTTGCTCCTATTTAAGAAACTATTTCTGACTTTTGATGATAGAGATTCAAAGTAAAAACTTACACCTCACACCCAAATCAAAATGTCTTCCGAGGAGAAGGAAAATAAAGACGGGATACATTTGGTCACTAGGCGTGTGTCTGTGGTCATCGAAAAGTTATTTCAATTGTATGGTGCTGAGGTGAACCAAACAACACTAGGCACCGTCTGTTTTCATTTCATGTTCTGCGCTCCTATTTAAGAAACTTATTTTTTAGTTTTTCTTTTAGAGATTCAAATTCAGACATGTTGTGTGATACTGATATGAACCATACAAGAGTAAGAAACACTCATTTTCGGTTAGTTTCTTCGCTCCTGTTTAAGAAGCTATTTCTGTCCTCTGCTGTTAGAGATTTATAAAGTGATATATTACATCCTGTGTCCAAATTAAACTGCCAGCTGAGACAAAGATAATGGGGATGACAAATACTTGGTCAGCAGTGGCGGAGCCAGGTTTGAAGTTTGTATGCGACTTCATTTGACATTCCAA